>NW_027506883.1:1745396-1962896 GCF_052324685.1 Brachyhypopomus gauderio
TCTCCTCAACAACAACAACGAGGAGGAGGAAAAGAGAGAGATATCTCTCTCAACAACAACAACGGAGGAGGAAGAGAAAATGAGAGAGATTATTAGTTTGTCAACACATGGTCATGAAACATCAGAAACGTGAGGACTTCGGAAACTTTGTTAATAAGGCCTGGCTTCATCAAGAAAAACAAAAAACAAACAAAAAAAACAAAAACAACAACATAAAATAATATTTCTATGTCACTAGATGGGCCCTTACTGCCGTCCCCAGTGCTGTGTGTTAGTTTGTGGGGGGGACAGAGAGGTAAGGTCGAGTCTCTTTGGCCATACTGGACAGCACTTTCAGCACAGCAGAGCCCCGAGGCTGATAAAAGGAGTGGTGAGAACTAGGAAAGGCCAGAGGTGGAAGTAGTCTCACTGAAGACCTGTGTTCTGATGTTGGGGCCGTGGAAATGCTCTAATCATTCAATAGGTGCTTCAGAGGATGATTAGAAGCAAAATAAGTGGACAATGCTGCAAGGCAAAAGGGCAGAGAGGGAGGGAAAGAGGAGTGGAGGGAAATCTAGGAAGGCTTTAATTAGACATCAGTGTGAACCTATGGAGAGGGAGAGGGGGAGAGAGAGAGGGGTAGAGAGAGAGGGGGGAGAGATAGAGAGAGAGCGAGAAGAAGAGAGGGAGAGAGAGGGGGGAAAGAGACAGAGAGAAGGAAAATGAGCATGCAAGCAAGCGATGGCAAGAGAGATAATGGGTATAGAAGCCAGATGCAGAGATACACCACAGTCCCAAAGAGCACCAACCACAGGCTGCAGAGGAACCTGCGATGCCCAGAAATAATTGCTCTTCCTGCTTTATTTGTGCCCAGAGCCTGGTGATGGGTGGGGTGGAGGGGTCACACGCGAGCAACCAAACCTTCAGTCCTTACATAAATAAAGCACATATGCAGACGGAGAGCTGACGATGACGCTCTCAGGGTCCGGCCTCTTAAACACTGTTGAACACAGAGACCGGTGCCTGCATGTCACACTCCACACAGGGAAAGAAAAACTACTGAACCTGCATTCTGGGGGGAAATAAGTCCATTAAGTGCAGCTCAAAAACGTTCAGTGCCATGAGGAATACAGTGTCCACTGTAGGAACTACCCAGAAGGACAAGCTACGATGGATACCATCAAATCAATCAAAACACCTTACTTCCAACTTAAACTTACTCTCAAAAGGTAACCAAGCAGTTCTCCTGGCAACTAGCTGTGAAATCCCAGTGTCACATAAGACACAGAGGCTTTGGTATAACATCAGAATGTTCTCATCCTTCCTTTCAATGTAGCACATGGAGCATTTCATCATTCTGTAGTCCAACAAGCGCCGTTCACATGGTGAGGAGTATTACACTGTACTAAAATAGACAGAAATATTAAACACATGACACTGCTTTATTCCATAAAACTCCTAAGTACAACAGTCTGGTCTGGAGCTCGGAGCTCACAGTCAGTGTTGAATGCACACTGTCCTTATATTGACAGCTACAGCTAAAAGCACTCTGCACTTTTATATCTGCCTCAGAAAGCGTGTGCGAGCGGCTCCACTCTACCTCGTCTGGCTGGGACATCAGTGGCCCCTCTCTTCAGAGTGATCCATACTGTCAGGTGACATCATATTCAATAAAAGCCCAAGGCACACAGAGACAGAGGGAGGCTATGTTACAGTAATCCGTCTGGAGTGCACAGAGTCGGCGAAGGAAGACTTATCTAGGATCAGTGTAGTGGCTTACTCTGTAATGTCCTCTACCAAAGTTAGACGAGATGAAGCAAATTTCAAATTGACATTGGGTATAGATCACACGATACCTGAGATGGCCCGCCTTGATGATAACATAAACTAATTACATGCTAATATGAAATAAAATTTAAAGTATGCAGCTATATATATATATTAGAGGAAAGTGAGACAAATGCCAGTAGTTAGATTATATCATGCATATTTTTTGCACTTTTGCTATAATTGTAAGCTAAGCATTGCAGCCTTAGCCATTCACAGGAAATAACAGTGACGATCCATATCCACCAATGCGATTTCTAATGTTTGGTAAGCATTAACTATCCAGTAGTAAATGGTTAAGGTAAGCTGCATGGGTGAACCATGCACAAAATGGAGCAGAAACAGACGTGGGCTTCATTCACGGAGCCACCAAATGACTCAGTGCTGGTGACGCATTCTCCGCTCTCTCCATAATGAAGAACCATGTTCTCCACAATCTCCAGGTTCCTCTCGTGTTTTTCAGAGAGCTGGGGCAACAGAACTGCAGCAGCACACAGGGCTTGTGAATTAGGATAACATACATTTGTTCCATTAATGGAATACCAATTAATTTAGTTTGCCTTAGACGAAAAAACTGTACATTCTGTAAAGACATGGAAGAGAGGAAGAGGACAACGCTTCTTCTGATCTTCAATTGAGCACTCCAGATTTTACCTTAATATCTCAAGACGTATATCCTGAGAAAGTGACTGAGTTGTAAAGTTGTACAGTAAATGTAAAGGATGGAGTACTGGAAGGAGAAGGAGAGCTTCTTCTAACCTACACTTGTGGCTTGATCTACGAGACTTCGTGCCTGGCCAGCAAATAAGCAGGCAGAGAAATCCTTAGGTGCTTGTGCAAAAGTAATCAGCAGCCTTGACTAAGAAGCAGCACAGTTCAGAATTACTGATTGCTAATGTCATTGTACCCTTGAGCAATGTACTGAATATCTCAAAGTTTCTCCAGAGGAACTGCATGTTAGCAAATCAAAGTCCTTCAGCAAAATGGAAATGTCAAAATGTGACGATTATCGAATTCAGTAATGACTAAGGGTGTCGTCTATATCACATCATAATGAGGTAAATGCTATTTTATGAATATATTTATATGTACTTGTCAGGGTGTGCCGTCCTAGCCACACAGGGCCACGCCCACACACACACGCAGGGACACGCTCACACACACACACACATGCAGGGACACGCCCACACACACATGCAGGGACACGCCACACACACACACAGGGACATGCCCACACACGCAGCCACTCCCTCACACACAGGGACACACCCACACACACGCAGCCACTCCCTCACACACAGGGACACGCCCACACACATGCAGCCACTCCCTCACACACACAGGGACATGCCCACACACGCAGCCACTCCCCTCACACACAGGGACACGCCCACACACACGCAGCCACTCCCTCACACACACAGGGACATGCCCACACACGCAGCCACTCCCTCACACACACAGGGACATGCCCACACACGCAGCCACTCCCTCACACACAGGGACACGCCCACACACACGCAGCCACTCCCTCACACACACAGGGACACACCCACACACACGCAGCCACTCCCTCACACACACAGGGACATGCCCACACACACGCAGCCACTCCCTCACACACACAGGGACACACCCACACACACGCAGCCACTCCCCTCACACACACAGGGACACACCCACACACACGCAGCCACTCCCTCACACACAGGGACACACCCACACACACGCAGCCACTCCCTCACACACAGGGACACGCCCACACACACGCAGCCACTCCCTCACACACACAGGGACATGCCCACACACGCAGCCACTCCCTCACACACAGGGACACACCCACACACACGCAGCCACTCCCTCACACACACAGGGACACACCCACACACACGCAGCCACTCCCTCACACACAGGGACACACCCACACACACGCAGCCACTCCCTCACACACAGGGACACACCCACACACACGCAGCCACTCCCTCACACACAGGGACACGCCCACACACACGCAGCCACTCCCTCACACACAGGGGACACACCCACACACACGCAGCCACTCCCTCACACACAGGGACACACCCACACACACGCAGCCACTCCCTCACACACAGGGACACGCCCACACACACGCAGCCACTCCCTCACACACAGGGACACACCCACACACACGCAGCCACTCCCTCTGCCTCTATCACCACATTACCAACATCTGCTTCCCCCTGTTCCCCCATCAGCCACTCTCCCTGTGTAAAGCCCACAGGTATCCATCGTCTGTGCTGCTGTCCCTGTGCCTGCTCGTCAACAAGCTTCAAGCGGCTCAACCCGGCACCTGCATTGTGCATTCCTACAGCCATCATCAGACATCATCAGCTTGTTGGTTTGTACTTGTCTAAGACGGACAATAAAATCTTCAAATCTTGGCCACCCCTCACCTCCAGTGCCTCTCCAGCCACCGTTACACTACCGTTATATTCTCTTACCATACATGTAGTTGTGTGTTTATTTGAAGTGGTTTTTTAAAGTGGTTTTTCCAAAGAGTTTTTGGAAAAGTAATTTCCAGTTTTAATCCCATGATTATTTCTGAACTTCAAAGAGTGACAGCACATGAAGGACTATACTAGATGAGGAGTATACATTTAGAGTCTTTGCAGTTGGAGGCAATTTAGCACCATATATAAGAAAATTTAATTTCAGCGAGGCAAAAAATAAATCCTAGAAATGTAGATTATATTAATCTTGCAAAATACTTTTAATGGAATGGTACTTTTTCAACACTCTTAAAATTCATTATGTCTGTCTTGCTAGATCGGCAGTAATTGTCCATCAAATATCCCTCCGCAATGCTAAAGTACGAGACAGCTGTCTTCCAGGGAGCTATTCACATTTACTGGGGTGTCTCTTTCACAGTGGCACATTGGATAAGGAGCAGGTCGGGCTCGGCGCTCGTAACGCGTGCGGTGCTAACATGGTGGATTGAGGGCAGGGGAGGTTGACTAGTTGACAGGCAATGCAAGTTTCCCTCTAATGAGAATGGAACCTGCTGTAGAGGGGGACTTGCATATCTACTTCATTAACTCCACAACCCAATTACACATTACGCTCTGATAGGTCAGCCCCTGACTGCCTCATTTACATAATAACTCAATGGACGCCGAGAAATCAACCACGCGGCCCCCACTCCAAGGGAAAATGCTGGTTTGTACATACACGCTTTAACAGGGCTAATATTCTATTTCATGTCATTTTAATATGGTATGAGCAATGTCCATGGGACATATACAGGGTCATATAATACCGAAAATATGTTTTTAAGACCAAATGATAAAAATAGAGAATAGGTAAAGTGTGTAAAACAACACGCTGTCACTCTAGGATATCTGGATTTCAAGGAACACATCATTTATTTATCTGGAAGTATTCACCTCATGTGAACGCAGTTGCTTTTGTCAATGTTTCAGGACGGCCAGACTGCTCAGCTCAGACTAAGGACGTGTGATATAGAGCCCTTTAAAGGACTAATGCCATATGTGTGTCATTCCAAACAGAACTGACCAAAAAGCCCTACTCTGTAAAGCCCTGTGTCATTGGCAGAAAAAACGTCTGTATTTACAATGAGGCGAATTCTTTACTGACATCACTGCACCCAAGAATAAGCACGGGGTTTCCAAGACTTAGCAAAACTAAGATAGGAGTGGGAATGCATTTAGACTTCACCTTGATCTGGAACAATACAGATGACCCATATAGCAATTCCAAAAGGGTTTGATAAAAATACTCAATTCCAAAAGAGTTTGATAAAAATACTCAATTCCAAAAGGGTTTGATAACATACTCTTATTTGTAGCCAACAATCATATTCAATAAACAAATGTACACTGAGCACAAAAACACATGCTACCTTTGTCAGGGTAATACATTTGCTGCAGGAACAGTAATAGGGACACGATTTAAATAAACACGTAAGACATTGTGTTCTGAACCATTGAAAATTTCTCTTCTCAAAGAACTTGCCTCTCAAAGGGGATAGAGTACCACAGTTCATTTGATTTGAACCACCCCGAAAGATCTTCAGACATCCTCAGACCCACACAAAAAAGGAAAACAATTTGTGTGCTGATTTCCATAAAGTTTACAATTTTCTGGATGCTTTCTTGTTCACTACATCTGGTGTGGAGAAACCCAAGACAATAAATAAATCACCCTAACAGACTGACGACCCTGGAGCCCGGAGACCCTGAGAACACTTACCGCCACGACTTGAAAGATGACAGGGAGCAGACGACTCTCTCTGACAAGCCTGTACCAGGGGAGACACACACATACACACACACACATTAGTGCATGACACATACATATACCACATGGCACCAGGTCTATATTCCGTCTTCATTACTGTGACATTCATGTGTGCATTTGGGCTTTGGTACTGTACGTGTGCATCGAGGTGTGAAAGCGCCAAGACAAAAAAGATCAGGCATCTGATCTAATAACCTTTGACTGATACACCGAGAAGCATGAAAAGGAGAAAAAAGACTGTTGAGAGAGGGAAGGTGACAGGGCCGTATAAAGAGAGAGAGAGAGAGAAAGAGGAGAAAGAGAGAGAGAGAGAGAAGTAGAGCCTTCTGAAAGGGCTGGTACTGAGGAGTAATGTGGGCCTTTATTGAAAATGACTTGCCTTGCTCTCTTATTGATTAAGCTCTTTGATTCACAACCAATTACTGAATGTATGCAAAGGTGCTCAAAGAGGAACATCACAATGCTGAGGGAGAATGAGAGCCAGATTGAATGAAATTAGCTGAGGGGGTCACACTCAGAATATTCAATATGATGCCTTGCCTTGTATTAAACAATGATGTATTGCTTGGTTGGAAATAGTTTGTCCGTTCTCCTCAGGACGTGTCCTCTGTGGAGGATGCTGGGCTAATGCCTCTGTGTGAAGTAGTAGGGGCAGCAGACAGAAAGTGTGTGTTGACCAGCACCTGAGATAAGGCTAACGTGGGAACATTTAGGAGCAAATGCTTTGCGAATTTGCTGCAAGACCATAAATGCTTGAGGTAAAGAATGTTATATGAAGTTTATGTGTGTGTTATCCTTTCAACCGAAGTGTGTGTTAACACATACCTATGTATGCGTTATCATTTTGTCCTATATGTGTGTTATTCTTTTAACCTATATGAGTGTCATCCTCTTCAGATTTGAAAGTCATGGTAGTTCAATATGCAGTTTGGTTTTTCTCAACAGTGTTTTCATATTAGCAACTCAGACTGAATCAGGTTTCTTCACAATTTGAGTGGCTACTTATAAACAAACAAACATTTTGCTAAAACTGTAAAAGCCAAATACTACCACCCAACAGGAAGAGCCTATACATCTCATTAAAATATCAATGATTAATATTAGCAAGAGATCTCTGTCTCCCTTATCCTTTGCTTGTTCTGTGTCCATCAAAAAGCGAATCTATGTGAAATCCACCCTATAACAAATTCTGTATAGTCATTTGCCCTTGACAAGGGCCACAATCACCGTCAAACACTCCCACACACACACGTGCACACAGACGCACGCACGCAAACTCGAGAAAGAAGACCTGATGAACGGGGATACTTTATCTTCCTGTGGTGGTTAGTGAAGGGCTTGAAGGCTCTGTCTCCTCTCTACACCCCACTCCCCACTGTCTGTATTCTGGTTATGCCCCATTAGTTCCTTAAGAAGGAAGCAGCTTTGTGGTCAAGACATCCATCCATCTCTCTTAACAACTGCATGTTTACAGAAGCACATGGGGCACATGGGGTCAAGTGGAAGTGTATGACAACACAGGACTATATATATATATATATATATATATATATATATATATATATATATATATATATATATATAGATACAGCGTGTATATATATATATATATATATATATATATATATATATATATATATATATATATATATATATATATATATATATAGTCCTGTGTTGTCATATCTATTGCAAGGTACCAGCCCTGCTCACCGAACCAGTACACACACACACACACACACACACACACACACACACACACACACACACACACACACACACTAATCACGCACCAGTGCACTGAACAATGGCACACAGCACTGCAGAAAGCAGGAATATTATATAAAGGAGTTTGAATCTGTTACCAAGAAATAAAGAATACTTGAATATTAAAAAGTAATGTCGTAATGGGGGGGGGGGGGGGGGGGGGGGGGTTTAATCGGCAACGGCATCTATCTACTCATGGTGTCATCATCTATCTACTCATGGTGTCATCAACTATCTACTCATGGTGTTATCATCTATCTACTCATGGTGTCATCAACTATCTACTCATGGTGTCATCAACTATCTACTCATGGTGTCATCATCTATCTACTCATGGTGTCATCATCTATCTACTCATGGTGTCATCATCTATCTACTCATGGTGTCATCAACTATCTACTCATGGTGTCATCAACTATCTACTCATGGTGTCATCATCTATCTACTCATGGTGTCATCATCTATCTACTCATGGTGTCATCATCTATCTACTCATGGTGTCATCATCTATCTACTCATGGTGTCATCAACTATCTACTCATGGTGTCATCATCTATCTACTCATGGTGTCATCATCTATCTACTCATGGTGTCATCAACTATCTACTCATGGTGTCATCATCTATCTACTCATGGTGTCATCAACTATCTACTCATGGTGTCGTCATCTATCTACTCATGGTGTCGTCATCTATCTACTCATGGTGTCGTCATCTATCTACTCATGGTGTCGTCATCTATCTACTCATGGTGTCATCAACTATCTACTCATGGTGTCTTCAACTATCTACTCATGGTGTCATCAACTATCTACTCATGGTGTCATCATCTATCTACTCATGGTGTCATCATCTATCTACTCATGGTGTCATCAACTATCTACTCATGGTGTCATCAACTATCTACTCATGGTGTCATCAACTATCTACTCATGGTGTCATCAACTATCTACTCATGGTGTCATCATCTATCTACTCATGGTGTCATCAACTATCTACTCATGGTGTCATCAACTATCTACTCATGGTGTCATCATCTATCTACTCATGGTGTCATCATCTATCTACTCATGGTGTCATCAACTATCTACTCATGGTGTCATCATCTATCTACTCATGGTGTCATCATCTATCTACTCATGGTGTCATCAACTATCTACTCATGGTGTCATCATCTATCTACTCATGGTGTCATCAACTATCTACTCATGGTGTCGTCAACTATCTACTCATGGTGTCGTCATCTATCTACTCATGGTGTCGTCATCTATCTACTCATGGTGTCATCAACTATCTACTCATGGTGTCATCAACTATCTACTCATGGTGTCATCAACTATCTACTCATGGTGTCATCATCTATCTACTCATGGTGTCATCATCTATCTACTCATGGTGTCATCAACTATCTACTCATGGTGTCATCAACTATCTACTCATGGTGTCATCAACTATCTACTCATGGTGTCATCAACTATCTACTCATGGTGTCATCATCTATCTACTCATGGTGTCATCATCTATCTACTCATGGTGTCATCATCTATCTACTCATGGTGTCATCAACTATCTACTCATGGTGTCATCATCTATCTACTCATGGTGTCATCATCTATCTACTCATGGTGTCATCAACTATCTACTCATGGTGTCATCAACTATCTACTCATGGTGTCATCATCTATCTACTCATGGTGTCATCAACTATCTACTCATGGTGTCATCAACTATCTACTCATGGTGTCATCAACTATCTACTCATGGTGTCATCAACTATCTACTCATGGTGTCATCAACTATCTACTCATGGTGTCATCATCTATCTACTCATGGTGTCATCAACTATCTACTCATGGTGTCATCAACTATCTACTCATGGTGTCATCATCTATCTACTCATGGTGTTATCATCTATCTACTCATGGTGTCATCATCTATCTACTCATGGTGTCATCAACTATCTACTCATGGTGTTATCATCTATCTACTCATGGTGTTATCATCTATCTACTCATGGTGTTATCATTTATCTACTCATGGTGTCATCATCTATCTACTCATGGTGTCATCAACTATCTACTCATGGTGTCATCAACTATCTACTCATGGTGTCATCATCTATCTACTCATGGTGTTATCATCTATCTACTCATGGTGTCATCATCTATCTACTCATGGTGTCATCAACTATCTACTCGTGGTGTCATCAACTATCTACTCGTGGTGTCATCAACTATCTACTCATGGTGTCATCAACTATCTACTCATGGTGTCATCAACTATCTACTCATGGTGTCATCATCTATCTACTCATGGTGTTATCATCTATCTACTCATGGTGTTATCATCTATCTACTCATTAAAAAAAGTTATGTTCAGGTCAACACCTCACAAGACAAACCAAACTGCCAGTTTATAAATAAGAGTGGAGCTGGAGGTAACAGGTGTGTACCCTGGCAGTAAGCTCTCGCTGCTCTTTCATACTGGACCCTAGACTTCACCCAGCATGGTCATGGCCACCGCAGGTCTAGTTTTAACTCCGTCACACTTACATTGTCCCCAGTGCTACAACCGCACCCCTGCAGTACTGGTTCCAGTGCTCCAGGTATTAAAGCTGTGTTTTCATGAGAATGCAGAGAGCAGGGACTGGCATTTACGCAGGTAAATGTCAGCTGGAAGACTGTGAAGCTTCTAATAGAGAGAATGCACACAATCTCCATGGCTCCAGACAACCTTTTGATGGGATCTGTAATCAGATGGGGAGAGAAGCTGATGGCATATGCTTCCCATTTCTGCCTTTAACGCCCATAATGGCATGCAACAGACACGGCATTTAGTGGCTGTCACATTCTTTAATGGGCTGAGGCTGTCAGAGGGGAGCATGTGCAGAGTATAGAATATCCACAGCAATAAACCAAATGCACGTACATAAAAATATTTTGATTGCTTCTCTGGCACAATCCATTCATCCTAAGCATGGAGTCAATAAACACGAGAACAGCCTACGAATCATTGCAGTTCTGATTCTTGCAAACCTTTTACAGGCTGTGCAGAATCTCCGTGCCACACACATTGCACTGAAAGACTTGGTTTTTCCTTGTATCTGTTACTAAAATCCAAATCTGCCTAAACTCATTGACAGCAAAGTTCGAAACATTCATTGCTGGATGTTTATCTGACAGCTGAAGGAACTCTCCAGGCTGGGATCAGATCACACGGACACAATGCTTACACTTACAAACGCCGTAATGGAAAAGTATCCCAACAAACTGGCCAGAAAAGCCTCTTAACAAATTTGCTTGATTCATAGATGTTTCTGCCTTCACCCTAAAAGAATGCTGGGCCCTATTCTATTCGTCTAGGCTATGATTCATCCAATCAGCCGCCCAAGCAGCCACCGACCCTCTACCTGTGGTTGCCTGCTTATTTCTGCCCACTAACTTTTTCATTGTCCATTTCTACTCTCACAGGAACTGAGTGTCTCCGTGTTGCTGTCAGTGGTTGGCAGGTAGAACTGCCATGCCAAGCCCACACACTGAAAGTCCTCAGTCCCAATCATCCCACAGACTCTCATTCTCTCTGTCACACACACACACACACACACACACACACACACACACACACACACACACACACACACACACACACACACACACACAGAGCTAGTGACACTGCCACAGCCTGCTCACTGTGGACACAGACTGTTCCCACACACACTTTGTCCAGCCCAATAAGACTCCAACAGGAAGTTTCCACACAAGTGCAGGACACTGTGAACAAGACAGTGTCGTAGTAGAAGTGTAGAAGCACGAAATATCAACAGTTTAACAAAGAAACTCAATGACTGGTTGAAAAAAAGACAAAAACATAATTGAGAGGATTGATCGAGTTTACTGAACTTTCACCATGTGAGCACAAGCTGCACACCACAGACAAACACTCCACCCTTACCTAGGTGGAGCTAACAGAGCAGGCGAAAGCTAGAACATGCCTAATGTTAAGATAAAGCCATTAACACTCAGAGCAGTGGTTCAGAGCGAACATATTCACCACGGTCTGAATAAAGGCGAAAGTAGCCAAAGGTTCTCGCTAATTGGAAAGTTTGAACTGCCAACAAAACTGATAATGAAGGAAAGATGATGCTGGTGCACAGAACCTGCTAATGTCCCCAATTTGCAATCTCATTTCGCCTGGAAACCATCAAGTGAAGGTCTGCTCTTTTTTAGGACTTTATCAAGCGGTGGCAAACGCAATTTAATTTCACTATTGTGAACGTAATAGCTCCTCACAGACACCGGGGTTTGGGGGGTGGGGGGCGTGGAAGGTGGAAACAGACGAACATTCCCCGATTGCTGACATCAATTTGAACAGTTCAGCTGCACGCCGAGCTCTATCAGCACCAAGAAAGACAATGTGTAGAGAGGCCGGGAAGAGCCATTAGTGAAACAGCAGGGGGATAAAGAGGAGATAAGAGAAACATGCACACACACACACACACACACACACACACACACACACACACACACACACACACACCAAGTGGAAACCAAGAATATGGAAGATGTGGGGGAGGGACAGGGGAGAAAATGAGAATGAAGACTGAGAGACAGACTGCTGAGTGTGTGTGAGTGAGTGAGTGTGTGAGAGAGTGAGTGTGAGAGTGAGTGTGTGTGTGAGAGTGAGTGTGTGTGTGTGTGTGTGTGTGTGTGTGTGAGTGAGTGAGTGAGTGAGTGTGTGTGTGTGTGTGTGTGTGTGTGTGTGTGTGTGTGTGTGTGTGTGTGTGTGTGTGTGTGTGTGTGTGTGAGTGAGTGTGTGTGTGTGTGTGTGTGTGTGTGTGTGTGTGTGTGTGTGTGAGAGAGAGAGTGCATGCTCATGTGAGAGTATGTATGTGTATAAACTGTCAAAGCAGAGGCCCAATGCTATTCAGAACTGAACTTGGCACACGGTTCTGATATGATCCACACATGATTACATACCAAATATCAGCACAATCAATCTGTGTGTTGCATATGAAACAGCACAAAATGTCACCAGCATACATATTGATAAACAAGTCTGAAGTGCAGTGTAGTTCATCTTTACATCTCGGTGCTCTTTCTCTTAATGTTTTACGTGTATTTGTCTTCAAAGATGTGAGACGTGCTTTAGCTGCGGGCTCATAGCAGTACAAAACCAGTCTGACATACTACTGGACGACTGATCAATAATCTAATAAAACGCACATCCACAAAGACAGGGAAGACTTAGCTAATGGCTGCCATGAGACAGGCCCCTAGTTACAAACGAACCCAATGTCTAATTAATGACAAAACCCAACAACTTCCCTGAACTAATTTAGGTGGGTATTCAATATTTAATATCCTCCGCAAACACAAAAACAGCAGATAAGCGTAGCTTTATTTTATTACTAACTGCTAAAAAATCAAAATTGCTAAATATTAAATTCCCAATACGACAGTCTAGTGGACGTCCTACTTTTCTATAACTGATTTAACTTGTTATGAAGAACTTCAAGATCTGAATAAACCATGTAGTGCATGTGCAATGAATCCAGGACTGAAACTGAACGGCTCTCTTCGTGTTCAAACTATCCTTTCCTTCTTTCCCATGTTATAAAATACACTGCACCTTCTTCATTACTACACACTATGAAGAAAGGAATACAGGTTTAAGCAGTCATGGTCCTGTGGTAGGGAACTGGTCTTGTGACCGGAGGGTCATGGGTTCGATTGCCAGACCTGAGGCCATGACTGAGGTGCCCTTGAGCAAGGCACCTAACCCCAACTGCTCCCCGGGCACCGGGCTAGGGCTGCCCACCGCTCTGGGCACATGTGCACCACAGTAATCACTAGTGTGTGTGTTCTAATTGCACAGATGGGTAAATGCAGAGGACAAATTTCGATTGTGCTGAAAAATCACAAATGACAAATAAGGCACATTTCACATTCACACAAGTATTACAATTATTACTAGCATATATTACTGTTGTTACATCACCACTGTTATTAAAATTACATTACTGTTACTAAAATTACCATCAAACTATATTCTATATTATTATTAGAAATAATAGTAGTAGTGCTGGGAAAAGTTACCTGGTTACAGGTGTGCTGTACTCCGTGAGGGACCCCAGCAGTTTGATAGCATAGACAGGTATGGGGTCTGGCTCCAAAAGCAGAGACTCGCACCTGAAGAGCAGGACAGTCACCAGACTAAATTAATCCTGCTACCAGTAATAAAGGAAACGTTTCCAAAAGATAATAATGTCACTGACTGCAACAGCAATGATTCTTATTGTTATTATGAGTACTGGTATGAGGAGGGTGTTGGTGTGTGGGGGCGGGGCTCACTGTGGCAGCAGGGCCTGTGTAATTAGGGTGAGCAGGCGTGTGTTTGAGGACCTGCCCTCTCCGTCCCACGCTGCCTGTGTCTCCCCCTCTCCTTCCTCCACTGCTTCCTGGCTCAGCAGCAGCAAGGTGATCTCTGACAGCACCCGCAAACTCACGATACGCCACTCCACTGGTACACACACACACGTACACGCACACACACACCAGTGGGACGAGCTTCATCTACATATACATCTCTATATAAATACATATCTATGAATATCTATCTATCTATATAAATACAGATATCTATGTCTATCTACCTATGTCTATAAATATAGATGTATTCAACAAGTAACTATATATATGTATGTAGATATAATGTATATAATATCTATATATAATGTATATAATAACATATCTATGTGTGTGTGTGTGTGTGTGTGTGTGTGTGTGTTAATGAACAGACACAGTGTATAAGATCATAGACCTATGCTTCATTTAGGTACTTTATTTGCAGTATCCAAGCAGTAAGACACCAAGATGTTTACTAATCTCAAACTAGCCTGGTCCCATTTGTGTGGAGGGGTGAAGCAGTGTAGAATCAGGCCTGTGGTATGACTCCCCTTCAGCCTGTCTACTGAGGCAGTGAAATAAACCTCACCGTTCTTGCTGAATGCCAAAGACGCCAACGGCGGTAGGATCGAATCCACAACCTTGGAGATAGAAAAAGCAGCACTTTATTCCCAAACCAAGAAATGCTTGCCTATATAGACTAACAGAATTCATATTCATAGTCATCTGCCCAACACATACGCATGCGTACACACACACACACACACACACACACACACACACACACACACACACACACACACACACACATAGGCGTGCGCACATGCACACACGCACCCCCGTACACAGATCCTGGCAGAAACAGCTACAAGCGGAAAAGTGAGAGAACTCAGGAGAGCTCCAATTTGCATGGAAATGTGATGTCAGCTTTGCACTTTGATCATGGAGAGTCCATTACAACAAAAGGCCTTACGCCAGCTCTTTTGAAAATTACAATTGGGTTTTATGATTATTACCAACTAGAAACATCTCCATAGAAACAAATATTGCATACAGGAGGCTTAATGTGAATAGCTATGGGCATCTCTCCAACAAAGAATTTAATTCTGAAACTCAAAGTGAGACGAATACCAAGAAAATACATTACAAAGGTTATCTTTTTATGCTTTATGTGTGCCATTTATGTAGGCTTATATAATGTTATTCAAATGTAGAGTATATACACTACACCTGAAGCATGTCTTTCATCTTTCTCAGTACCCAAAGTTCCTGACATGTCTAATGAGAACATTGTAGCTTCAACTATAACCTTTGCCTGTAGCCAACATTTTGAATTTCCTTTCATTTTTCACTTTTCATTTTTCTTCTGGAGGAAATATTTTATAATATACATGCCAGATAAATGCACAACCTCACTAAACCCAATATGTAGTTCCAACATCAACTAACAGCTAATATTTAGGCCTGGTAAGTACACAGTGTTAGTATGTATGGCAATCCATAGCCTTCATGCTGATCAGTGTTTCTGCTCTGTCTACATTTGCGTGTGTATGTGTGAGGTGTATTCATGGTGAGCCAGGCCTGACAATGGGGAACAGGATCTAATGACTTCTGGCAAACTGTAATTAAGGTGCCTTCTATTACAGAGTATTACAGGACTGCCTCCTCTCAAGCTTCCTGATGCGGCGCTCCTGTCGATACTCATTAAAAAGACTCAGACAGGCACACGGGCGCATACACACACACACACACACACACACACACACACACACACACACACACACACTCTTCCTGTTGCTGAGAGTATAACAATAGCACAAGGAAAAGTCTGGCCTCAAACTGAGCTCTCAGCTGGGAAGACGTAGACGTCGTCTGTCTGGCGGCTGAATGTGGACGGTCAACTTACTGCACCTGTGTGGCTCAAAATGATTAAATTTGCTGCTTTCCCCCTTGTGCTAATTTTAAACTACCTCGCTATCAGGTACATTTAGATGACTATAGCCAGGCATGCAGAGTTGCAGCACCTGTAAAAAGTTATCTGGCTTCACAGTCTTGACAACTGGATACAGGACTATTTCAGCATTTGACCATCACTCATGTACACAGCAGTAAAGTCTTATCACTGTGTTCGTTTGATCACAGTGTAAAAAGCTACCATGAATCCTGTCTGCCGCAAGTACTGTTGAAGTGAGCGCACAGTCAAAAATCCTACAGGACGTTCAGAACCAAACAGAAACAGGACTTGAAATAAATGTCCTCCCACAGGACAGGGCAGGCCAGTGAGCTAAAATGAGCCAGTATCATCATATGTCAAGTACAGAAAAATGTGTCAAGTGTAGGGGTTTATCTTGGCACGTTTGGCAACCACAACACAGAAAACAACAATAGGGCGCACACAGGGTGCAGCAATACGGTGCCAGACGTGAACTGCAGCTCTATAAACACGCACAGTAAGACACTTCAGTTCTATAGTGCCGGATATATAAGACACACCAACAGTGAGAACAGTTCAGTGTTTTCCAGCTGGTCTGGCATGTTGCTGGTGGTGGTGGGGAGGTGTCACTGGGAAAAGAACGGCTCAGGTGCCTGTTGGCTTTTGTTTTGATGGACCTAAAATGTTTTGCAGAGGAAAGCTTTGGAGACAAGTGACGACCCGAGTGGGAGGCACCTGCAGGGATCTTCATGGCCCAATTCACCGCTCTAGATTTGCACGGCTTGGCAAAGGACGGAAACTTGCAGCTGATGACTTTGTCAGCTTGATAATGTGCTGCAGTTGGTTCCTGGGCTGTGCAGTAGCAAAGCCACGCCAGACAACAATAGAAGACGTGATCACACCTGTGTGGAAGTGTTTGAGGCTGGGCTGAGCTTCTTCAGGTGTCTCAAAAAAACACGCACTTGTGTGCTTTCTTTGTGATAGAGGTAAATGTTTTCATCCCAGCTGAGTGTTGGAGATGAGAGTCCCAGGTATTTGCAGGATTTCGCCACTTTGACAGTAGTGCCCGTGATTGTTGGGGAATACATCTTGAAGTCTATTACCATTTCAACAACTCCCAAGGCACTAAGATCTAAAGTGTTAGTAAAACACCACTCTGTCAGGAAGTGTGCTTCCATCGTGTACATGCACTTTGTACTGTATACGATTAGGTGCATAAAGCTGTTGTGACCTGTACGCATAACAAATTTAACAAAAAGGTCCTTCGGAATGAAAGGTCCTTTCAAATAAGTTGCAGTAGCAAAGCCAAGCCAGAGGACAATAGAAGACGTGATCACACTTGTGTGCAAGTGTTTGAAGACAGGCTGTGCAAAGCTGGGCTTCTTGAGGTGTCTCAAAAAACACGCACTTGTGTGCTTTCTTTGTGATAGAGGTAATGTTTTCATCCCAGTGTTGGAGATGAGAGTCCCAGGTATTTGCAGGATGAGTTTGTATGTTGTCATAGATTAGACTTGAGTCACTTTTGTATGTTGTCATAGATTGGATTTGTATCCGATTCACACAACATGAATGAGAATTTTCAGATCGGAATTAATTTGGCTTAGTGCTGTAATCTAAACAACAATGCAGGAAAACAACAGAAGTAACGACAGTAGCTGTAAGCAAAAAAAAAAAAAAAAACTGCAAAAGCTAGCCTTCTGGCTTTTTCATGTACAGCTGACAAACTGCCATCCTCCAGAGCAAGACACAATGCATACAAATGGATACCACATCCATTTAGCCAGTTTTCACACCATGAGTCATCTCATATATATGATGTTTTTATGTTGGTGGTTGCAGGTCACATGATTCAAGGTGTAGAAGCATGCTATTTTTGAGGATACATGTGCTCATATTACAGGCAGGTACAGGCAATTATGAATATGAACCATCAAAATAGGACAATCCGATCTGAGCAAAAATCAGATTTGAACAACGTGGCTTGCAATGAGAAATAAGCATTATTTAAACACCACAGGCAACACTTTTCATCATAATAACATTGCTGAACCTATGGTTTCTATTCATAGCTGATAGAAAAGTGTGTATTTTCAAGGCTTTGAATCAAGCTGGAATCAATTAATCAAATCAGGAGTGAATTTGAGGAATTCTGCAATTTAAAAAAGCAACAACGTTGCTCTGAAAAATTATTTCGGGGGAATGCTGAAGAAAGGTTGTAAAGGGGAACAGGAAGATGGTGAAAGTCCCAAGTCGGGTAGATAATATACAAAAAAATGAAATTCAGCCCCATCCTTCCTCTCCCTAGGAGTGGGTGTATTTCACATCAGCACAAGGGTACGATGACAGCTGAGGGTCTGCAGGTATCTCCTGCAGGTTTCTGTGTTCAAGAGGTACAATAAAAACACAACAGTGGGGTTTGTGGGAGGTTATCACAGGAGAAATCAGGCCTGTCTTCACTTTCAAAAGACCACCAAGTGCCCTGCACTGCTCCTGAAAGAGTGTTCTGTGGACAAATAAGACATAAGCTGAACTTTTTGGAAAACAGATATACATGCTAGGAGAGCACTGCAGACCAAGACCAAAACCTAACGCCAAACATGGCATAGGTAATACAATGATGCAAGACCGTTTCTGCCTCAGGACTGCAAAGAATTGCAGATTGTATCAGAGAACTGCTTTGCAGAATACCAAGGCAATTCTTTGTGATCTAAAGAAGTCAGGTCAACTTGACATGATCTAAAACATATAATGAAATAATAACAGCTGATTGTAACAGTTGATCATACAGAAGAAAATGTATTTTTGAATAGCAAAGTCAGAGGCCGACCTCAGTTAAATGGTGTGGTGTGATCTGACAAAGGTTATTTAAGCAAAACTAATGCTAAAAATGCACTATGAAAATGTTTTTGTATAGATGAATCAACTGTTCTGATTAGCTATTGCAGATTAGTGCCATGAAATGAGGTTTCACTGTTTACTAAATATAATGGTTCATACATACTTCTTTCAGTAACAACCTTGACTGCTTAAACCATTTGGTCAACAAAGATATAGCAAATGGAAAATATGTGTATGTTGATTGTTAGATAACAACGTGCATGCTGTCTTTATTTAGCATTCTTAGTTAGATGATGAGAAGAACACATTTTAGGCATTATTCATCATTTCAGAAATCCAGATAAGGGTTCAGAAATGTTCTGCACTGGATAGAGAGTTGAAGAGCAGAGAGCTCACAGCCTTGTGCTGAGTCCGTTCTAGCAGTGTGACAGGCGGAGGGAAAAGAACCCACCATTTCTGTTTAGTCAGGAGGCTGCAGGTGCATCTGCAAAAGACTTACCATTTTCTCTGATTTATGTTCACGTGTCATTTGCTTAGTGAATCAGAGGCGACTGCATTAGGGCACCTGTCCTTTTTCCATTATTAAATTCCAGATCTCAAAAACGATTTCAAATTTTAACCTTTCTTTTTAAAATGGTCCATCTATGCTCAGTTCGTGCACTATTTATCTAAAGGTCACTTGTAACCCAGGTTATAAACCAGGATACCATATTTTTATATGAAAGCTGTTATTAAATATTCTAAATATAATTAAATATTCTAATTTAATTAAGAAATTAGTTTTCCAGATATTAATACAAATTTACAAAGAATAATATTTTTATTTTATTTATTTTGTAAATTTTCCATTGGGTACACTGAAATCCAGCCAGCCAATCAGGTGGCGACTTGGACAGAAGGGGAGAGTTATTCCCGCTGACGGAGATTTAGATTCTCTTTGCATCCTGCCAGCAGACGAGAGTGAGGGTTCTCCTGCTGCAAGACAGATAGCAACGAATTTAAACAGTTAAAACAAGTGAAATAAGTCTAAGTAGATATTTATTAACCTGTTGCTAATCATAAAAACACCTGAGGGAAATATTTCGTCGAGGAACGACGAACATATTAGACTTGCACTGGTCAGTTTTTTTGTTGGTTGGATGATTCGGACCAATCCATTGATGGCGAGCCTCCCAGAGTAACCTAGAGGGTTTCCCACATTCCCTGGACAACAATTGAATTGAAACTTCCTTGAGTTGAGCTAAATATCAACAAGAACTGGTAGGAGGAACACTTATCTTGTAAACTCCATGGACTGAATGGTTCCATCAACTGTGGAACTAAAAGAGAAGGACATTAACACAAAGACACACATTGAATTTATATTGATTTAATCACCCTGAATATTTTGATTTATTTATTTTCTACCCAAATTAGACACAGTCCTTTCTAATATTTTTTTGTGTTTTATTTGTTTACTTACCTATTGTCAATAAATGTGAATGCCTTTTCAAATGCCCAACAGTGCCAAGTAATTTTCTTGAGTTGCTGGTTGCCTGAGCTCCGTAGCGATCCTGGTACTCTTCTGATTGGCCCATGTGTATACCAGTTTAACGTACACATAATCTGTCCGCTTACTTGTTATTATATTATAATTATAATATATATATATTTTTTTCTATAGTCGTTGAGTATATATTTATTTTCCACATATATAGATATTTATTGCTTATGTACGCTACATAAAATTGGCGAGCCAGCCAGGAGCTTGGTTTTAAGAACTCAAGAATTTATTTGCACTGTTGTTTATCAAGGGATACGTTGCTACGCAACTAAATAAAGAGTCATGGAGTTTATTGAAAGTAATAGTGTGAAGGTCCCTAACTCCGTCATAGTTAGTGGGTTAACTGGGTCTGATAGAGATGAGGAAGTGTTCACATTCCTAAAAGAGCATGGTTCGATTAATAGAATACTTAAAATAGATGATACTAGTTCAGATTTACACTCTCAAGTAATCGTAGAGTACACTTATGGTTCTGCTTTACAAACACTAGAGCCTTACTTGCCTTATCGTCGTGCACTTACTACTGATCTTACTGCCATGTGCTGTGTACAAGCACTAGCTAATGTGTACAGTAGTAAACTTACAAACACCTATCTTGGTGAACTACAACGAGTAGCTAGGTTAAGTGGGAAAGAGCTGGAAGCAGTTCTGAAAGACGCTTTGGAGCAAATAGGTGAACTTGTAGATTCATCTGATGCTGAGCATGCTACCGATGTGCAACCTGCAATGCATTCTGACAAGTCTTCAGAGAAGAAAAGGTCTGAAACTTTGTCTCGGAGCTTGTCTGATGTTTCAGTGAAGCCTGCCTTGGGTGACTGTGAAAGCCGTCTTCCAATGTCAAAGCACAAACCTGCATCATTGCTTGATTCTTCCACAATTGATCCTGCCACACTTAATCCACCTGAAGTTCAGAAACTTATTGTGGAACACATTGTTAGGAGTGAAGACCATTCCTTGTATGCTGGTTCACCTGTTAGGTTAAGGGCTTTCTCTGGAAAAATCCCCAAACCTTACAGTGAAGTTGATTATGACTCGTGGCGTTCTCAAGTCGGACTGATGCTTAACATTCCATCAATTCCAGACAGAGACAAAGTAAGGAAAATTTTGGAGAGCTTGCTTCCACCTGCTGCTGACCTTGTTAAGCATATTCCTCTTGAAGCAGAAGCTACTACTTACCTACAGCTGTTGGATTCAGCTTATGGCACAGTAGAAGACGGAGAAGAGTTGTTTGCTCGATTCATGGGTACACTACAAGATGTAGGTGAAAAACCTTCAGTTTATCTGCAGCGTTTACAATCTGCTTTGAGTCTTGCTGAAAGGGCTGGAGGAGTTCTTACCCGTGATATGAATGTGCACCTTCTCAAACAATTCTGCAGAGGCTGTTGGAATGACAGTTTGCTTACTGACCTGCAATTAGAGCACAGGGCGAAAGATCCACCGCCATTTGCTGAACTGCTTCTATTGCTGCGTACAGCAGAGAACAAGCAGGAGGCCAAAGTTGTCCGAAGGAAACAGCACCTTTCTGGGTTCAAACCCAAAGTAACAGTTCAGTCGCAGTGTGTCTGCAACAGCACTGAGGTTAAACCAGTCCCAAACGAAATGAGTGAGTTAAAGAAAGAGTTGGCTCAAATCAAGAGCCAACTAACCTCAATTTTGACACAGAGAAAAGAGCAAAGAGCTAGTTCAAAGCCTGAGCCTAAAACAAAATGTTCATGGAACCAATCTGAATCTGCAAAACCTGACTGTGTACAGAAACCAAGTGTTAAATTACCAGGGAAGAAAGATGCCAATTCTAAGCCAAAGCCCTGGTATTGCTTCCGGTGTGGTGAAGATGGGCACATCATAGCCAACTGTGAAGCTGATGCAAATCCTGCTTTGGTTGCTGCTAAAAGAAAAGAATTGAAAGAAAGGCAAAGAACCTGGGATTATGAGCAAAATCATTTAAACTGAAGACAGTTTCTCTCAAGGGACAGACAGAAACTGGTATTTACTCTAGTCCCACTAGACGTAAAAACTCCACAAACAGAAAACAAACCTGCTTGCTAGAACAGACACAGGTAAAGCCTTCCCATACTATTCCTAGAGGGCTAGTTGGAACAAAGTGTACTGCTGAAGTAAAGATTGGCCAAGTCAAAACTAACTGTCTGTTGGACACCGGGTCGCAGGTAACCACGATATCACAGTCTTTCTTCAACCAGCATTTGCCTAACCTTCAAATCAACTCGTTAGGTGATTTACTTGAGGTAGAAGGAGCAAATGGCCAAGCTGTACCTTACCTGGGATATGCAAATGTAAGTATTACTTTTCCAGAAGAATTCACTGGGATGGAAAAAGAAATTCCTACTTTAGTCCTTGTTGTTCCTGATCTAAACACTGAAACACAACCCCAAGTTCTTGTTGGCATGAATACTCTTGATGTCTTGTACATGTCAATCAATGGAAAGATTCCAGAAAGAAATTTCATTTCTTATGGGTACAAAGCTGTCTTGAAACTACTTGAAGCTAGGCATGAACAACAGCAAAGTCCTACATATGGGTTGGTTAAGCTGCAAGGGAAGATACCCCAAGTCATTCCCGCTGGTGACAGCGTAGTCTTGAATGGTCATATCATAGCCTGCCAACCTAAGTTTGAATCTGTCATGGTTGTGGAGCATCCATCCTGTTCAGTGTTACCTGGAGGAATATTAGTGAAACCTTGCTTGATCAATCTTCCAGGTAGACCTTCCTTCAAAGTTCCTGTGATGGTGAAAAATGAGTCTGAGCATGACATTGTAATTCCCCAGAAGAGCATCATCGCTGAATTGAACTCTGTCCATGCTGTCTTACCTTCATCGTTGATTCAAACTAAAGTCATGTCAGAACATTCCAACTTGACCTTTAACCTTGAAGATTCTCCCATTTCACCTGAGTGGAAAGAACGGATTACAAGACAGTTGAACAGTATGCCTGAGGTCTTCGCCCAGCATGACCTAGACTATGGAAGAACAGACAAAGTCAAGCACCACATTAAACTGTCAGATGAAACCCCTTTCAAGCACAGAGCAAGACCAATTCATCCCCAAGACCTGGATGCAGTCCGAAAACATCTTCAGGAATTGCTACAGGCTGGTGTAATTGAGGAATCTGAGTCTCCCTTCTCATCTCCTATAGTGGTAGTAAGAAAGAAAAATGGTGAAGTTCGTCTTTGTATTGACTACAGGAAGTTAAATCTCCAAACAGTCAAAGATGCTTATGCACTTCCTAATATGGAAGAGACATTCTCCACGCTTACAGGTTCAAAGTGGTTCTCTGTTCTAGACCTAAAGTCTGGATACTACCAGATAGAGGTTGAGGAGGAGGATAGGCCTAAAACTGCTTTTGTGTGTCCACTAGGTTTCTGGCAGTTTTCCCGGATGCCACAAGGGATCACAAACGCCCCAAGTACATTTCAACGACTGATGGACAAGTGTATGAGTGACCTAAATCTGAAAGAGGTTCTTGTTTTCTTGGATGACTTGATCATTTTTTCTCAGACACTCGAGGAACATGAAAGGAGACTGTTCAATGTCTTAAACCGCTTAAGAGAGTATGGACTGAAACTTTCACCAAGCAAGTGCAAGTTCTTCCAAACCTCTGTTAGGTATTTAGGCCACATTGTGTCGGAGAATGGTGTAGAAACCGATCCCGGTAAAATAGAGGCCCTGAAGACGTGGCCAAGACCAAAAAACTTGAAAGAACTCAGATCCTTCTTAGGTTTTTCTGGTTATTACCGGCGTTTCATCAAGAACTATTCAAGTCTTGTCAAACCACTTACAGACTTAACTGCTGGATATCCACCTCTTAAGAAAGCCAGCCAATCCAAAAATTGTCACAAGCAATATTATGATCCAAAACAGCCATTCGCTGATCGCTGGACTTCTGACTGTGAAAATTCCTTTCAATTGATAATTGAGAAACTTACTTCTGCACCTGTTCTTGGGTTTGCTGATTCCCAACGTCCATATGTCCTACACACTGATGCCAGTGCTACAGGACTGGGGGCGGCCTTGTATCAGGAGCAGGAGGGGAAGATGAGAGTCATTGCCTACGCCAGTAGAGGCTTATCACGCAGCGAGTCCAAGTATCCTGCACATAAGTTAGAGTTTTTAGCGCTCAAGTGGGCAGTCACGGAAAAGTTTCATGATTATCTGTATGGGGGTCTGTTCACAGTTGTGACAGATAACAACCCGCTGACATACATCCTTACAACAGCCAAAATGGATGCCACCAGTTACAGATGGTTAGCTGCATTATCCACATTCAATTTCAGACTCAAGTACAGAGCCGGACAAGCAAACTCTGACGCTGATGGTCTCTCCAGACGACCCCATGGTGGGTTAGCCAATGATGTCATCTCTCAAAGGGAGCAAGAGCGAATCCATCAGTTTGTTCACACTCATTTGGATGAGGGAGAAGTTTGCATGAGTCCAGATGTTGTGAAAGCACTCTGTGAAAAACACTTCATTCGACACATTGTGGATGATTACCATCAAGATAGTGACACAGTGGCTCAAATTCATTCTCTAACAGTTCCACCTGAGGCTATACCTGATTGTTTCTTGGATGCAGAACAAAGTGGTCTACCTATCATTCCACCTCTGTCCAATGAAGAAATTCAAAACCATCAAAGAGCAGATCCTTGTCTAAGAGAAGTCATACATCAATTGGAAGTAGGAGAAACAGTTCTTCCCACTGTTCGGGCTGAAATGCCTCAGATTACCTTTTTCCTGCGACAATGGAACAAGCTGAGATTGCAAGACCTGGTTCTGTATCGTATACGCATGGATGGAGACAACCCTATATATCAGCTAGTCTTACCAGAGTCCTTAAGGCCTGTCGTACTAAAGAGTTTACATGACGACATGGGTCACATGGGGCTAGAACGAACCCTTAATTTAGTAAGGTCCAGATTTTATTGGCCAAAGATGGCTGAGGATGTGGAAAAGAAAATCAAAACTTGTGAACGCTGTGTCAGGAGGAAGACTTTACCAGAAAAGGCTGCACCTTTGGTAAACATTACTTCCACCAGACCGCTTGAACTAGTGTGTATGGATTTTCTATCTCTGGAACCTGACCGGAGTAACACCAAAGACATTCTTGTAATAACTGACCATTTTACCAAGTATGCCGTTGCAATTCCCACACCTAACCAGAAGGCCCAAACGGTTGCCAAGTGCTTATGGGAATCTTTCATTGTCCATTATGGAATTCCTGAATGCTTACACAGTGACCAAGGACCGGATTTCGAGTCTCATGTCATAAAGGAGTTATGCCAAATCATGGGAATTCACAAATCTCGTACAACGTCATACCATCCTCGTGGGAATCCTGTTGAACGCTTTAACAGAACACTGTTAAATCTTCTTGGAGTCCTCTCTGAAGAAGACAAATCCAAATGGAAACAGTTTGTCAAGCCTGTCGTACACGCCTACAATTGTACGAAGAATGATGCTACCGGATTTACTCCCTATGAATTGATGTTTGGGCGACAACCCAAGTTGCCTGTAGATTTAGCCTTCAAGTTACCCTTGAGACAAGGGAATCGCAAGTCACATTCTCAATATGTGCGTGAACTACAACTACGTCTAGATGCAAGTTTCAAACTAGCCAAACAGAATGCAGACAAAGTAGCGCAAGCTAACAAGACAAGATTCGACAAGCATGTTACCGCTTCCAAGCTTGAAGTTGAGGATAGAGTTCTTGTAAGAGCTGTCCGACTCCGTGGTAAACACAAGCTTGCAGACAAATGGGAACCAGACGTTCATATAGTAGTGAAACAAGTTAGAGATCTGCCAGTCTACACTGTCAAGCCTGAGTCTGCTGATGGTCCTATAAGGACGTTGCACAGAGACTTACTCTTACCTTGCAATTTCCTACCTGCACATGGTGAAGAATCAATTACTTCACGTAGCCCAAGAAAATACAACACTCGTTACTCTGTCCAACAGGAGTCTATTATTCCTGAAATGGAGGAAGAAGATGAGACCCTGTATCAAGATTTCACAGAACTACCAGTAATGCAACCCAGAAGTTTTACTACCGTCTATGAAATGCCTTCAAGGAGAGGGATTCCTGAAAGACACCAACCTGATGAGTACTTACCTGAAAGAAACCAATCTGATGAGTACTTACCTGATATTCCTGTCGATAACCCAGTTGTTGGAGATACAACAGACACTAACGATGGAAACCTAACATTACAACCATCAGTGTTACCACAAGAGTTACCATCAGAACCTGAATGTACTGAAAAAGTTGAAATACCTGAAGATTCACCTGAGTCAGTTGCACTAGAAGCTGACAAACGTATATCAAGTGTTCAAGTAGAAATTGAAAATGGAACTGCTGATGTTGCATTGGAAGAAAGACCAAGTAATTCAAGCCAAGATACAAGCTCAAACAACCCTGAATGTGTCAGACGATCTACTCGTGCAACAGAAAGACCTAATCGCTTGCAATATGCCCAATTGGGAAATCCAGTGATTTCTATTGTCCAAGCTCTATTTCATGGGTTGAGCACAGCCTTTACTGAAGCTTTAACTGAGTTACCAGACTCTGATCTCTCACTTAGTTCTCCCCAAGAACCTATTACAGTCCAGCCAGTTCATGCACAGGGACGTGCATAGATTCAGGCAGGGAGGATGTAACCCAGGTTATAAACCAGGATACCATATTTTTATATGAAAGCTGTTATTAAATATTCTAAATATAATTAAATATTCTAATTTAATTAAGAAATTAGTTTTCCAGATATTAATACAAATTTACAAAGAATAATATTTTTATTTTATTTATTTTGTAAATTTTCCATTGGGTACACTGAAATCCAGCCAGCCAATCAGGTGGCGACTTGGACAGAAGGGGAGAGTTATTCCCGCTGACGGAGATTTAGATTCTCTTTGCATCCTGCCAGCAGACGAGAGTGAGGGTTCTCCTGCTGCAAGACAGATAGCAACGAATTTAAACAGTTAAAACAAGTGAAATAAGTCTAAGTAGATATTTATTAACCTGTTGCTAATCATAAAAACACCTGAGGGAAATATTTCGTCGAGGAACGACGAACATATTAGACTTGCACTGGTCAGTTTTTTTGTTGGTTGGATGATTCGGACCAATCCATTGATGGCGAGCCTCCCAGAGTAACCTAGAGGGTTTCCCACATTCCCTGGACAACAATTGAATTGAAACTTCCTTGAGTTGAGCTAAATATCAACAAGAACTGGTAGGAGGAACACTTATCTTGTAAACTCCATGGACTGAATGGTTCCATCAACTGTGGAACTAAAAGAGAAGGACATTAACACAAAGACACACATTGAATTTATATTGATTTAATCACCCTGAATATTTTGATTTATTTATTTTCTACCCAAATTAGACACAGTCCTTTCTAATATTTTTTTGTGTTTTATTTGTTTACTTACCTATTGTCAATAAATGTGAATGCCTTTTCAAATGCCCAACAGTGCCAAGTAATTTTCTTGAGTTGCTGGTTGCCTGAGCTCCGTAGCGATCCTGGTACTCTTCTGATTGGCCCATGTGTATACCAGTTTAACGTACACATAATCTGTCCGCTTACTTGTTATTATATTATAATTATAATATATATATATTTTTTTCTATAGTCGTTGAGTATATATTTATTTTCCACATATATAGATATTTATTGCTTATGTACGCTACACACTGACTGTACCATGGGGAGAGAAACAATGATATGTATCAGCAGAGCAAAACATAAGAGAATACCTACAAATTTGAATCATTTTGATGTGTTGTATGTTTTTCTATCATAAGGGATTTGTACACATTTTAACAAATATGTTCAAATGTTGTCCAGTGGATTGTTCATTAGTCAGAATTTCTAAGTAAAAAAAAAATATATATTGTTGTGGTTGGAGAAATGTTATAACAATAACATCGTCTAAGTGTATTTGAGTGTAGAACAAAAAGACATTAGCAGAACCGAATCCAGTTGTGGAAAGAGTGGATCGGTGAGTACATTTGTGTGAAAATAAACTACAAATACAGTTTTGGAGAAGTCATAGCATCTCCCCAAGACAGCTGGGTTGGGTTGATTCCCCTTCAGGCTCACATCACACATGCAGGAACCTGAAGGGAAACGTGAACCAGCAGCCTGATCCAGTGGAGCGTCTATGCCCACTACAACTTGGTGTAACCAGCAATAATCATTTGTGTAATCACACTTGGTCCATCATGAGACTTGTTTGGTTAATTTTTGTTTTTGCTAATTTTGTCAGAGATGGCCTATGGCATTAATTAACATAGTCCTCATTCATTTCAATTAGTAATATTACTGAATGCATCTTACCATATTATTGCTGATTAATCAATCAAAATCTTATTAGTTGTAAAGCTTGTGATTTGTGTTTCAATTTTTTGGTATATGATCAATTGCTACATTGCAGAACCTGGGACGTTTGAGTTCAGACTGAATTAACATCTAATTAATTCACTTTTAATTAAACATTCCCTGGGATCAAAGCGGTCCCCGATTACTCTTAACATAATTTCGACCGCCAGTGTATTGAGGTGTGTACACGCTACACCTTGGGGTGCATAAGCTAGCTCAGTATTTTGGGTTTTTTAAATTTGAACAACCCTACTACATCTTCATTAGAAGAAACTGTTAAGTCATGTGGAGGCTCGTTTATGTCCTCCAGGGGGATGAGGGCGGTTGTGGGGCAGTAGAATGGAGACTAGGGGTAGGTACGCTCCTGATGGATCCTGAAGAACTAACAGCAATTGCCTACGACGATGAGCACCTTCCATCAGGTCACTGTTGCCCCTTGTCACCTCGGTACATTTACACTTGAACACATTAAACAGGCTACAACGGGTAAACGATACGCAGTATAACTCTCTTGTGCCAGAAGACTGTGTGCAGTAATCTCAAAAGAAAACTGCTGCTTGCTGAAGGTGTGGGCTTCTATAACAAGCATGCCGAGTTCTGATTGACTCCCACTTTTTCCTGTGTATCTTCTTTCCATAAACATTTCTTACGATAATGCCAAGGTAATAAAATGTTCAAGTTCTCGTTCTTACGAAATATAAGGTTAGCCTAGCACACTGCCTCAGTAAGTCAAACTACAGCTTCAAGCTGCAGTCAAGGTGGGCTGCATATCTCCGCAACCTCATCCAAAAGGGTCCTTCGCATACAGCCTAGAAATGCAATATTCATTTGTAGCGATTTCGAGGGCGCATCTGATGTATCCTTCGAGGCCCTCGGTTAGCCATAGTTCTCTAGGCAAAAAAATAAATAAATAAACAGCACCACGAAAAGGGCCGACAATGCCTCTGCCCCAGAGTCTCGTCTCTGCACAAATGTTTTTTCCCCCCCACATACATGGATTGATCTTACATGGTTGCATGGTAAATTGAATGATTAATTAAAATGATTGGAAATGGTTGAGTTTGGCATATTACATAAGCTTGTTGATGCTTTAAGATAGCTAAGCTAGCTAGCTACCGGAGCGAATCCAAAACAAGCCATCATATATTTTAATTTAATGGTAGCTTATCTTCAAAACACACAATCTTAACGTCTTCACATTTTCACAAGTTTCACTCTGGAATTACAAGTGGCAGTTTCTTGTGGCGTCACCATACAGCCTGTTCCATCTGTGTGACTAATAGGCTCCTACAAAGGAGTCTCTACAGGACTGTCCAACGGAGGACCTGGCCCACCCTTGGCAAGCCCAGCCCACCCTTGGCCAAGTCCGGCCCACCTTTGGCCAAGCCTGGCCCACCTCTGGCCCAGCCTGGCTTTGGAAGGCAGCTTTTGAGAAAAGTTTGTCTATATTATCTCGTTTCATGAAAGAACAACCAATCAGAAAATTCAAAATGCACATTTACTAAAAGCAGTAGTGATCAGGACGAACTAATGAACGTGGTGTGGAACACACTGCAGTGGTCATACTTTGTCCTCCAATGCAAGAGTTATAGTGAAGGGAAGAAGTACAAATGGCAAGATAGGAAAATAAATGACGGAACATTTTGATAAGATCAGGACAACGCAGCACCAGAGAAAATGTTTCACACCCTAACGCAGATTTGAAAGTGCAAAAGTATCTTAAACACAAACACGTTTCGTTAGATATCTGGACAGGTATCAGCTATTTATATTCTGCATCAGATTTGTAAGCCCGTCATCTGATTCTCATCTGGTTCGCACTCACAACAGCGCATTAAAACACAACAAGGCTACAGAGCTGCCCAGAGGTGGTGTGTGTGCAGGGGCAGGTACTCACGGTGCAGTGGTGGACGCTCAGAAGGGCGGGGTGCTGGGAGATGGCTTCTACTGCAGACAGAGAGCCCCGGATCAGCTCCTCAGACGCCGCCTGTCCTGCTCATGAAAACAGGAGAACGCTGCTTGCGTACTGGACAATACGTTCAGACCGAGGAGCCCATTTCTTTTTAAGCATCCAACTGCTACTTATAAAAAAACATTGGTAGGTCCATCATTTTACACCATGTAACGACTAGCTTATTCACCACGTACAGACATGACATCTCCAGGATGAAAATTAGCAGGCAAAATATACCGTCATTGTTCAAAGGGAAAACTTACCTACAGCACTTCCCAAACTGGTCTCATTAGAGTCAATTGAAGTAATGTGATTCTTAAAAGGGAGAGAGAGAGAGAGAGAGAGAGAGAGAGAGAGAGAGAGAGAGAGAAGAGAGAGAGAGAGAGAGAGAGAGAGAGAGAGAGAGAGAGAGAGAGAGAGAAGCAAGATAGGAGAAACATTGAAGTGTGACAATCAACACAGTGCCTAACACAAGAGCCAGGGAACCTTTAGAAGATGACATTTCATTAATGAGTCCATTTCAATTAGATGATTTGAATTGACGTGACATAGCCACTCACCAACAGTGCTCCAAATTTAATGAGAAACTCCTCATTCACCACCTGAGGCCGAAAGATCTGCCAATCCAATTGAAATCGATTAGACAGTGGCTCACTTTGAATCGCTCCCTATTATTTTCCAGCAAGTCTTTCTGAGGGAAGAGACCACGCTGCAGTTAGCATGAACGGTCCTTGTCCAAGCTCACCTGGAGTTGTAGGACTGTCATTTAAGCGAGCGCTGCAGCTGAGCCAAGGCAGCTGAGCTCCAGAACTTGGAGTGGAGCCACAGCCCCTCGTATCGTAACAGTTTGTGCGGCTGTGTCGTCCATGGCTGATGCAGCATGTTAACGGTTACGGTAGAAACGCTTCAGACGTGACAAACCTACAGTCTACTTTATGGACTATTTTATTTATTTACCCCCCCACCCAACAGAGTATCCACAGTTCAGATGTTTTATCACTGACTTAAAGAGCTCGCCGGTTTAAACAGGCAGAGCCAATTCTGCTTACGCTCATTTTAATGCTGAGTCCACATTTGTTCGGGCTGCCGATGGAACAACTAGTCTAACAGTCATAAGAAGTCAAGAGTGGTTCTAATAAAGCCTCCTGGTGCTGTCAGTTAACAATCAGCCCACTTTTCCCCACAAGTTCCCGGCCGGTGCAGTGCGGCGTACACGCTCCCGGTACGGCTGTAGCGGCGCGGAGCTGGGGGCCTGCTGTGGGAGGAAGCAGGGTAAGGCGGAGGGAGCTCAGGTGTGCACCTGCAGGAGTGTGACGATGATGGAGAGAGAAAGGTCATAGTCGCTGAGGGGGAGGAGGAGGTCAGGCTCTTGTCAGAGTGAGATTGAGGCGGTGTGGTATATGCCTCACAGTGCAGCGTGACCCGTGGCGTGACCCGAGTGACTGATGAACGCTCTGTGTGTGTGTGTGTGCACTGTCAACATTGCAACTGGCCACAGAGATGATGATGGGAGACAGATAAGACCAGACAGAGGGCCCATGACATGAATGCATGTATGGACGCGCGCGTACACACACACACACACACACACACACACACACGAAGGGCTAGTATACCTTTCTAATATCTGTCTAAAGCACACACATTTCCACAGAAGCATATGCATGTACTACAAGCTCAGCTCCAGGGCAAAAGGGGCCAGCAAAGCCTGTGAAATAAGAGCAGTTTCAGCTCCTGGTGGCACTACCAGCCATACCCTGCAGCAAATCCTTTAATAGCATTCAAATCAACACAAGTGCACACACATACATTCCACTACAATGCACAGGCTACAAAATACACACCAATTCTTGCGTACACGCACACATACGCGCATACACACACACACACACACACACGTGCACACAGAGAAAACTCATCTATTACTTATCCACTGTAGGTCTATTTTAATGGATGTCTCAGTGTAACCTGATCACATGAGCTAATGGCAGTGGAACCATCAGAGCGACAAGCTATTACCCCCAAAATGTGACCACTCAATTTGCCACTGCTGATGGAGGTTCAGTCTCCATGGCAAACTGTGGCCAAACGGAGAAAGGTATTTAATCAGCAACTAGGCCTCATCAATGTGATATATATATCATTTTCATATTAATTTCAGCACAACTGAATATGTCAGCACTAAATCCAATTTCGCACCACTGGGTAACCAACAATGATGTGCGTGTGTTTGTCTGCAGGGATAATGTAATATGAGAAAAGATCAACCTTTAATGCACCATTTCACTCTGACATGCTCACAACTCCCCTTGACACCACACTCCATGATTACAGGTAATGAAAAGGCGCCGGATATTAAAGAGCTCTCTCCATTATTGCCAGTACAGATGAAGATGTCAAATTAATCTTTTTCTTTCACTCTAGTTCATCTAGCTGGTCCAGTCGTATGCAGTTTTGAAAGTGCAATATTTATGACAAAAGTTGGTTACAGGGCCACAGGCATATGTTCAAACACCCTGACCTACAGCCCGAGATTCTGGAAAGGTGTTTGTCAAGGGTTATTGAACAGAGAGCAGGTTGCTCATGAATGAATGCACACACACACACACACACACACACACACACACACACACACACACACACACACACACACACACACACACACACACACACACCTGAGACGTAAGCAGGTGCAGTACCACAGCCATCATAGGGAGACTTTGTTTGAGCTGACGAGTCTGAATGGTGGAGGGGTGCTTTCTTCCCACGATGCTTCCTAACGAGGACAGGATGTCATCTACAGAAAACCACAGGAAACAAAAAAAGAGATAAGATGTCATTTCTGTTCAGGAAGAAAGTAACAAGATAACTAAAGGCTAAACAACATGCTCTTCCAAAAAGCCTTTGGATGGCAAGGCCTCTAAGACCTGTGAGACAGGTAACCCACGTCCCCTCAACCAACACTAAACATCCCCGTGAAAGGACACAAGCTGGTCTGAACCGGTTCTAGGGAGGAGCCATGTAGCAGCACAGATTTACAACTGAAACTGCAAGAGGAGGTCGATACATGGTCCTCTGCACCTAAATTCAATCAGAAAGGTAATTAAAAAGAGAGGCAGATTAAATTAGACACTGAAGTCACTGGTGCTCGCTCTCATCGCCCCTGTTCTAGACGCTTTGACTTGTTTTCCTCTGCTACCCCCGCCCCTCTCTCTCCACTCTCTTGTTCAACCCCCCCTCCTCCTGTCTTCACCTCCTTCTCTCTTCACACTTCTTACCATCCCTACCTTTCTCTCCCTCCGCCTCGCTCTCTTTTTTGGGTGTAATGTGATTGATTTACCCAGGATGGCTGGCAGCTCTCGCACCGTGTGACGGATGAATAGGGCTAGGCATTTTGACAGGTATTCATTGCCGCTTTGTTGCTCCTTCCCTGGCGTGGCCTTTCGGATGTCTCTCTCAATGTACATCACCAGTCTGAGAGAGAGACCAGAAAGACATTATTATTCAGCCCGGAGACACACAACCGTGGAATGATGCTAGCAAACAGAGAAGATGTCTTTCATCAATTACACTCCGTGTCTGAAGTAGGGTGCACTGAAATGAAATGGTGTTGATTCCACAGCAACGTCTAGTAGGCAATAAATAGCAATCTAACTGAGGGAAAAGGAGAGGGTGTGATATGGCCTACAACTACATCATTCCATTTAACACTACAATCACAACTTTATTTACACAATTTAAGGCTTTAAAATATCAATACGAGTTAGTAGAACACCAAACATATTTTGCAACACTTTAAACTGATACATTTAGGAATAAAACTGTGAAACAATGTGAATTATTCAACCCTCCACAAAATAACCAAGAAGGCCTGACTACTGTAGAAGACTTGTGATAGGTGGTTTTGGGCAACATCCAAGCAAACCATAGTGAATTTTAATTGTGGTGAGAACACAGTTGCTACTTCTTATATGAAGCTTAAGTCATTTTACTGACTGGGTAGCAGAGTAGCAGATACACACAGAGATACATTTTTATTTTTAGCTACACAATATGAATGTTTAACCTATCACGTTATGTGGTTGTCTCTAGTTAATTGGCTAAAGTATCACAAATGCATTATTAGGTGGTAATGAGACAAAATGTAATAAACTACTTGCCCAGCAGATTCTTGTGATTATTATTTCTTGGTTAATGAGCAGAAAAAAGTGACATCTGTCATGGATGAAACTTCAGTGCAGTTAAGTCACCTTTATTATCTAGCACTGCATGTAACCAAGCTGCAGAGTTGTGTCTGAAGGACAGCTATAATGTAGCTGAACTATGTTTTTTTGTAGAATAATGTATATAAAACCTGACAATGGACTAATAGGTAAAAAAAAGAGCTGTCTGGAGTGAACCAACAGGACAAATGCAGAGATGTAAGAAAAGCAAGCAATTTTCTTATAATGATCAACAAAACAAAGAAACAAACAAAAAACAAATAGCACAACACTCCCTGCTTGGGCAACTAAGAAATTAATTAAAGGATAAAAATATTTTTGGTTCCTGACTTCACTCTCCCAATTTAGGATATACTAAATACAGCATGCATGCCTCCGCACTTATGTTCTAATTATATAATAAATATACAATTATATAGAATTGTCATACACACCACTTTATATTCAAGTTATATGTTTCAATGTTTTTAGAATGCCACAATTCTAACCAGTGTGTCAACAATTCTGTCAAACATAGCATATTGTGGGCAAAGCCATCAAAACAGCACTTTCAGGAACCTGACAACACTGATGCCACAAGATGATGGCGTGGAGCACAATGCAAAGGACAATCTTTCACAGATTTATGAAGTCTATTTTCGACCATATTACATTCAATATGAGGTCTACGTGAACTACCACGACCATTTAGGTTTCATATTTCACTTCTTTAAGAAAATTATATATTTCCTTCCTCCTATCTTCATTTGTGTACCAGGGATGGATGGTTAGTGAATGAGAAGTCAAATCTAGTCTGGGGTTGACTGACTGCTCTGCTGTAGTGTGTTTTCCAGGAAGGTGAGAGTGTCAGCGTGTGGAGGGGAGCCATGAGAATCACTGATCCAGAGCTGACAGTCTGGCGCAGCCCTGGGCCTCGTGCTTATTAAGGAGCAGTGTTAATTAGCTTGTTTCCAACCAGCGCAGCACATTTCTGAGCAATCAGTGCCCCAACTTTCCTCTGCCAGACAAGTCACAGGTCTAGACTTCACATTCTCTGCTTTGCCCCCTCCCCACAAGTGTTCTGCTGGGGCATATCTCTCAAATTAGACACAGATGAAAAAGCTAACAGGGAGAAAATTGCACAGAGCAGCCCAATGTTGTAGGGATGTGCACCCAGCAATGATACCGAGGGCTTAAAGTCAGGCTAAGTTACAACAGAACTGGAAAAGACTAAGGAGAGCAGACAAGGTTCACACAGCAGTGACTGAGGGAAGAAACACAATAAGGGAGATGAAGACCACTGGAATTAAAACCAGATTAAAGAGAGATAAATCCAATCTGAAAATCATTTAAGACTATTCCCTTCAGGAATAGCCTTAAAACTATTTACCCAAACTACTAAGAGACAGTGTAGCAACCCAAAATTCGGAATCGAAACAGAACCGCAAATGGTTTATTTTACTTAAGTAGAATTTATCTTACCATGAAACAAGCATTTACTGGTGAAGGTCCATTCTCTGATAGAAAGCATGTTATAGTAAAGCAAATTTAATAAAACGCTTTAACATACATACACGTAAAAATACTCTGAAAACTCCCAATAAATTAAAGAAAGTTGTAATGCAGCACATAGTAAGGTCACTTTTAATTCCCTTTCAATATAAAGACATTTATTCTGTTTGCACTACTGATGGTCATCTCAGAAAATAACTGTGAGCTGATTTCCCAGGCCAAGATTAGCACTACACCTAGACTAAGTGGATTTCAATGGTGATTAACCACTGACATTACAGTTTGCACCAAGATTAGGTTTGATCCATGTCCAGGAAACTGGCCCCAAGGCCTTAGGCTGACATTATACTTTGAATGGACTGGACTTGTGGTGAGTGTGCCATGAAACTGAACACAGATGCTTTAAAGGAAAGCATTGTCCTTGTCTTTAAATATCTGGGGTGCAATACAGTATGCAGTGTGAAAAAAGTGTGCTAAAGTGTGTAATACCCCTGACTGAATCAAGTTAAAAGAAATCATTCCCACACTTTCCTGAGAATTCATGAAGTGCCAGGAGTGTAAATGGAAGAGGCAACACCCACGTCTAATGTCGGTTCAGCCATGTCAATCAATGACACCGAATCCAAGTGGAAGTGGACCAAAATTATTGATCTGGCTCTACAACAGAGCCATCTCAGTTCTCATTTCATTTTAACTGCCTTAATATCTCTCTTCTTTTCTTCGATATAGCTAGAAAAAAAACATGGTTGCACCACACTCTTTCTACATGCCAGGCAGGTCAATGTTCAATTTTCTTTGCAAACCATCGTTCATTTAATAGTCCTATGAGCAAGTGAGCAAAGTCCATCTGGACCAAAAACGTTACGTTTCTTTTAATGCTTATTCTAAACATTTTACATGGACTCGTTAGTGTGTATATTTCAACTAGTATACCTGTTTATACTTTCAAGTCTGTATTAAAAAGCTTTCAGCAGTGAGATTTTACATATAGGTCATACTCAATCTATTTTAGTTAACATATCTTTTCAAAACTGCTATATAAAGAATCTGGCGGGTAACAGCAGTCCTGAAACAATCCAGTAACTGCACTGGAATAATATCTGCTAATTCAGTGAATTTCCCAAACAAATGAACACTACTTAAGCATGGAAATACCAACCCCTTGCACTATAGAGCAGACATATTCTGCCATGTAAAGTTTTGAGTTGATGTATCCACTGGAAAACCTTGACTTGGACCCCATAGGCACTGAGAGGACAATATGGGGCCTTCTGACAATCCAGCAAGGACACAACATGAAGCAAAAAAATATAAAAATACTAGAAAATGACACATCGGCTTAACAGATAATATGGAATTGTGATGTAATATTCATCACTAGTGATTCCGAACTTATTATACATTCACAATACAAAAGATTTTCACAAGATTTTTACACAATTGCTACGTGGTCCATTCATCTAAGCCCTCTGCTAAAAGTCCAGAGAGGACTGGATTTATAGCACAGACAATGTTACTTCCATTTTCCCCGACCGCCTAAGTAAAAAGCATCCCCTCATTTGGTTTTAAGTACACTCCTCGTGTCTGCTCGGAGCAGCGAGACGCTGGGTGCAGTGTGCCTGGATTGACGCGTCTGCAGAAGGGCTCCTGAGCCTGTCAGAGGGAGCTTCACGCTGCAGACACTGCAGAGCTAATTAGGGAAGTGTTTATGAGAGTGGAGAGGAAGCTGCTCTCACTGTGGGAGATGGAGAACAGGGTCAGCTCTGACACACTGCACCAGGGGAACACTTGTAAGAGTCTGAAAGAGATAGAGGACGAGGGGGTAGGGGAGAGAGAGAGAGAGAGAGAGAGAGAGAGGGGTGGAGAAGGAAAGAGAGGAAGAGACAAACAGAGAGGAAGAGACAAACAGAGACATAAAGAGAGATAATGGGAATGTAAAAGCAAGAAAGGAAAACCAAGATGCATCCAAGAGGGAGATGGTAGCAAATCACTATGGAGCCTACCTAGCTGTTTGAACGTCGAGGTTGGTGGTGACGACAAACTGCATTTATAAGACCAATTAAGATCTTAACCATTTTTGTTCAAATGTATTATGGATGAATACACAGAGGTTAAAGCAAGAAAGACGTATGGGCCTGAAAAGTTGTATAAAGCCAGACAGCATTTAAGTCGCAACGCAGTGTTAAGCATTTGCAGGTCAGTGTCATTTCCAACATGCCCATCATCATTTATTAAAATATTTATTTAGTAGAGAATCTGCATCATTCTCTACTGCACAGAGGTTAGCCCGTTCAGTCTCTGAGGTCCAGACAAGTCTTTGTTTGGAAGCTGAACTGAAATGTTTCCTTTCATTATTAGAAACCATTTGAGTAACAGCATTAACTACTGTATGTAGAGCGGTAGAGCGAGGGAGAAGGCAGACAGAGAGTAGTCCTGAGCGAGAGCTTATGCGGCTAGAAAATGTTCTTAGCCTAAATCCATTCTGGGGAAAAAAGGCAAACCTATTTGAAGGAAACAGTAAGGAGAATGAAACTCATCTATTTCAGCTTTCCATGCAGCCTCCCGAGATATTTCTACCTCTGTGTACAGAGGAGACAAAGATTAATCCATCATCTATTCCTGTCAGGCAGCAATCACATCCTCAACACAGCAGATGCCACAGATGAACTTTAATTTACACATTTCCAAGGCACAAAGAAGAAATATGTAGAAACCTGTTTTGCTGAGATGTTGATGGTGTTACAAAACCTCTCTTAACGGAAATACACTCATATTCTACTTGTACCAATGCCTTAATCTGCAGGTTACAAGAAGGCAGTGGAAAATGACCAGCAGTAAGACAAACGTAGTTGCTGTATTTGCCGAGTTAAATGCTAAAAATTAACATATTTGACAGAATTTCAAATCTAACCATGAACCTGCAACATCTTATACATACATGGAGGTGGAGGGAAGGAGATGTAGTGATCAAGAAGATGCATTTTCTCATGATATGCATATGGCCTCTTGCTCAAAGCCCTCAAACACTATGACTGAACTGTGCTAATAATATAGTGTGAGTCTACATGAAACTCCATCTGTCTCAGTTTCTGGGGGACTTCATGTGATGAAACAAAATACCAGAAATAAACCTTTGGTAGGGCTCTCATAACAGTTTTAAAACTACCTCCTAAAAACATCTTCAGGCATAGTAATCTTATCAAGGTAAATTAAACTCGCACCCAATGTATGGGATATATATTTTTAATATACAATGTACAGTATTTCAAATAACCACATACAAATGTAAGACTAAAATGCAGTGTATGTGTAAGACATTCAGCAATACAGGAACACCACATGCTTCCATCCACCTATGTGTATAATACAGACCTGGTGCATAATGTGGGAAGTGTGTATTCTTATTGCTCTGGTAATGTACATGTACAAAACATGGAGGGACTGGTGGTATTTACCTGGAGTTGCAGCACAGCAGAAACATTTCCCTGTTATTCATGAGAACCTGTAGCAGCACGAGGAACGCCTTGGCCCGGATGACTGAGGATGGACTCTCCAGAGAACGGATTATCTTCACAACAAAGTCCTGCGAGGAGAACCGTTCGACTGTTAACTCAGCTTCATTAGAACATTCTGCCATCTGAAAAGGCTGTGAGTCTCTGGACATTAAGCCTAGAATAAGTCTCCTATTGTTTGACATTAATTTGACAGGTGCTATCACTTACACTGTAAGGTGCTGGAGGGGATTCAAAAGTCCCCCAAACTGCACTTGACATAAAACAGAGGTTAATAAGCTAATGAGTTCCACAGAATTTAGTGGGCAACAAATTAAGAGGAATTGATTAACTTCCTCTATCTGCATAATTGGGGAGAATGGTCAAAGGAAAACCAATCCGAAACATTGAGATTAAATACGCCATATGAACGAGAGTTAATTAATTTCAAAAGCATCAACTCCCTGCATGAATTGTAATTACATCAACAGTATTTTCAAGCTGCACACTGAGACTATTGCACATCCTTACCCAATTAGCTGTGTTGCCAGTGCTTCATTGAAATTTAAATTCTGTGAGACAATGCATGAATAAACACGTGCTTCTCTGGACATCTATTTGTCAGGGGAATTAGGGAGAGAAATCTATACCAGTTTATAATTGGTGCAGAGGTGATGCAGTAAGTTTCATGCACTAAAAATTGTTCATTCTTTTTTTAAATCCCAGGTCAAATTGGAAATTTACATGTAAATGAATGCAAGTCAAACAAAATTACCATTGCTAATCACAGACAGCCTTGAAGGCAGTATGTAGCAGCATTTAAATCAATTTCTACAGTCCATTTTCCAATTGATTACCTCTTCAGATAAAAAATGAAACAGGACCATGTCATAAATTTATAATGTGAAAAAATGCCAAGCTCAACTCAACCATGAAGCCCTCGGGAACCTAGGGTACCCTCCTAATTGGGATATGGCCACACTACCTTTGCCCCCCCCCCCAGCACCACCTCAGAAATGCTGGACCCCCCCCCCCCCCCCCCCCGGACAACACTCCCACTCACCTCCTTTCACAGATGAGAAACAAAACCATATCCTTCGAAAGGCAATCTTAACACAATTACTTGATGGTGATGAAAATATGATCTACCATACAAAACATTTCAATGAACGATTTAGATTTGTCAAGGGGCCCCATCAAGGCATGTTGCATTCTTAACTGAAACATCAAAGCCTGAATGTGCTGATACTGCCTCTTTTGAAAGGCTGGTTGGATCCACACACAAAACGTACAAAAAATTATAGAGTCTCTCATTAAATGCTTTAGGATTTGCAAATAATTATCAACATAACATCACATCTTTTATAACTGTTAACTGCTTTGTTTTAACTGAAGAATACGACTGTAACCAATCTTACCAGACATATTTCACGTTACTTTTGTATACATAACAGGATGTACATCTAAATCCAAGTTAACGCCAGGGAAATTTACAATGAATATATTATTTTAAGAAACCTTTGATAAAATGTATGGACAACTAAACAACAAAAAAGTTGCTCTGACCATGTTTAATTCCCAAAACTACTATAGGTAAAAAGTTGAGAAAGAGCGGACGGAAGGAGGACTATGTCTGAATAAGGAGGAGAGAGAGAGACACACATAGAGAGACAAGATGCAGAGGACAGATCTTATAGTTCATTCATATCTGCATCTTGCTGCGGTGGACGGCATTCATCTCCCAAGATGGCCGAGCAGCTGCAGTGTCAGCACTAATGGCCAATTAGCTGTCAAGAGGAGGTGAGGGAGAGGGAGGGCCATAAGAATGTAGTGATTTAACCCCGCCCCCTCCCATAAACAGCACAGTCATGGGGCTTATTTCTACTGCAGTCTTCTGTTGAATGGACATTAAACAGTCATGCTAAAAAATACAGTTAATCAATAATGAAAACGATGCAGAGAATGAGATTTGTACAGATTTGTACATTCTCATCACTGTAAGAATGTTCCTTCAGCAGCCCTGATATTCCTGAGAACTGACTTCAGTTAACACTAGATGTGTGCTGACTATGATTAACAAAAATAAAATGTAAATAAATAAATACACAAAGAAATGTGGACTTTTCGTAAATGCAGCAAATATCACAGATATTTTGATCCAATTTCTGTGCATCCACTGATGAATATTTTTCCTTTTGAATATCACACCTCTGTGAATATCTTTTTTTTTCAGATTTTAAACCTAAATAAACTTGTACTTAATTCCACCATTCCAAAGCACTCAATACACTGTGTCATAGCACAGTATGTTCCAGTGACATACATCAGAAAATTAGAAACATCCAAATCAACAAACTAAACTTTACATTTATACAAAAATAAAAAGACTTCCAAATAACTGAATTCATTACAGATATATCAGTTCTAAAAAAAGAAAATGAGCTTTTGTTTCTAAATTTGTTTCATTTCTAGGTTTCTTGAATTTGAACAAGATTCTAATGTTCAAGCTCTTCTGTTCACTACCTTTGTGGAGTTATCACACGTCTCCTCTGTGCCCTTGTAAATCACAACACTTCAGACAAGCATAAAAAAGCCAAAAGTAAACATACCTCATAACAAACTGAGGGGAGAAATTGATATTCTCCAACAGCCTGGCAAAATGAGGTACCTATGATCTTAAACTTCAATTTGTTGTTTTATCTGAATGATTTCAAAAAGGTTTCAAGACAGTATCCATACTGATGAAATTGCTCATTAAACATTTCACTTGTCACAAGCCAAAGCTGGGACATCAACAACTGGGGCAGACATTAATGCGTATATGTAACTGTCAACTCCAGTTTACATAAATTATTCTAAATGTGTAAGTGAAGTGTCCATAAATAATTAGGAGTTGAAGAGTTCACTTACAAATGTGAGCAATGTTTTAGCATCATGTGAGATTATTTTTAAAGTTTCACAAGAGATATGTGAAATACTGAGAATGATACATATTTCATTTTCTGTGTGTGTGTGTGTGTACATCTGTGTGTCCCTGTCTGTGTGTGTGTGTGTGCGGACACATACCCTGTCCTGCACCAGCCTGTGTAAGTGTGTGTGTGTGTGTGTGTAAGTGTGTGTGTGTAAGTGTGTAAGTGTGTGTGTGTGTGTGTGTGTGTGTGTGTGTGTGCGGACACATACCCTGTCCTGCACCAGCCTGTGTAAGTGTGCCCCGGAGGCCAGCATGGCGGCGAACATGGTGAGCATGTGTTGCTGCACGCGGTTTATGCCCGACGCCAGGCAGCCGAGGATGCTGGGTAGTCCAACCTTGTCAATTACACTCTGAAATGCTCCTGCTGAGTGCCGGGTTATTCTGCACAGAGCCTCGGGTATGGGAGAAACAGAACCACTCCGATTAATCAGCCTGGACAATGATGGATCTTAGTCATTAACCTGAGGATTTGAAACAAGCATACTCCATAACATGGCTCATCGGTATGACCCGAGAGTAGCCCAGGTGTGTTACTTACTGACATGGCGCTGACCCTCAGTGCATCCACGGTGGAGTGTGTGAAGAGGTACCAGAGAGCAGGTCCCACCTCTGCTGTGATGAAGCCCTGAGCACACCGGCTCTCTGTGCTACAAATGTTCTCTATGATCTTCGCTGCCATATGGTTCACCACCAGCTCCTCCTGCACAGCCGGTATAACACAGTAGACCTCAAATATTATTTCAAGCTCAAGTCATTCTGAATCTATAGTATTGTAACAGGAACAACTTTACCACCAGCCGCTTCAGTCAACCACAGCCTATATCAAAAGCCTCTTTATACTACAAAGCAGGACATTTAGAAGGTATTGATTTAGAAAAAAAAGATGGATGAATTAGAAATCACAGAATTGTGATTTAAACAAGTACTACTTCATTTCAAACCAATTCTATTTCACAACAGGTTAACATCTTTTTTTTTAATGAAACTGAATGTTAAGTATTACATTCACATAAGAAGGATTTCATAACTGTCTATTGTAATATGAAATATAAAAGCAGCACATGCAGTGGTTTCCTGATTTCATACAATTACATCATGGGAATATTCTCCCTCAACAGACAGCGCTTCTCAGTGAATACATTTTACTGAATTTTCATGCCAAAAACAACCTTTTCCAAGCAAAGTGAAGGCCAATACATACAAACTCTCTTTTTGTATTTTTGTCTCTAAGCACCCTGTCCTTGAGCACATCGTTCTGCAGTTGAAGCAAGTGGAAATTAAACATTTAACACAATCCAACAAGCAGCAGCCGTGCAGAATCAGAAAAATACCAAAAGCCAAGTTGGACATATCTTTGAGGCACAGTTATTCTGTGCTCTGTACCAATGCAATAGCCATATTTTCACTGCAATAACACAGGCAACCCGTCTCTCACTGGAAAGAACAGCTTCAGCTCAAGTCATGGAAAAAGAGTGTCCCCTAACAGACACTATAACTTGAAGACACACATGTATAGTATAACACACAAATGCAATACTAATGCGTTAAAGTCTAAGAACACTGCGTCCAGAGTCTCTGGTTTAACTTTGGTCGTCTCGGTGTTTCACGGGAGAGTTTTAGGGTGGAGGTTTGGAGCAGGAGCTGGGGAGGAGGAGGAGGACAGGGTAGATGATTGACAGGCCGCTGGAGGGCAGGTTAGGAAGAAGGATGTGGAGCAGGCACTTTTTTCTCCCTGGTACAGCTGCCTTTTCAGAAAAAAAGTGGAACCTAGAGAAAATAAATCACCACTCTACAACCTGAGGTTCCTCCATAACAAAATGTATTCTGAAGGCGAGGCAGGTTCTGGTTTTCCCCACACTGCTACAGTAAGTGCCTTCCCACTGTGGCCCGTGCGACCGGCTTTAAGCAACCCTCTCACTGGTGCTATGGAGAGTTCTAGGGTCTGACCTGACCAGACCAGTGGTGAGAGCATCCTAACAGCCTCCAACATCTACACCCCAGCCCCCACCCTAGCACAAAGAGTCCTGCGCGTGACCTTGCCTCGAGACGAACATAACTGGGTAGGAGGGCCGATACACGTCTGGCTCCCTTATGGCTACAGAATCATTGATCGGGGCCCAAAATGCAAATGGCACCAAGCGAAGGATATTGTTCATTTAAGATACAATATAAACAAAAACGGTGGCATATGAGGGCAGCTAAAAGTTAAAATCCTCTCACATAGTGGTCCAGATGTGAGTGCCAAACAGGTGTAGCAAGTGGTCTGTGTGTTTACGTACACACTTACACAGCACCTCTCACATAGTGGTCCAGATGTGAGTGCCAAACAGGTGTAGAAAGTGGTCTGTGTGTTTACGTACACACTTACACAGCACCTCTCACATAGTGGTCCAGATGTGAGTGCCAAACAGGTGTAGAAAGTGGTCTGTGTGTTTACGTACACACTTACACAGCACCTCTCACATAGTGGTCCAGATGTGAGTGCCAAACAGGTGTAGAAAGTGGTCTGTGTGTTTACGTACACACTTACACAGCACCTCTCACATAGTGGTCCAGATGTGAGTGCCAAACAGGTGTAGAAAGTGGTCTGTGTGTTTACGTACACACTTACACAGCACCTCTCACATAGTGGTCCAGATGTGAGTGCCAAACAGGTGTAGAAAGTGGTCTGTGTGTTTACGTACACACTTACACAGCACCTCTCACATAGTGGTCCAGATGTGAGTGCCAAACAGGTGTAGAAAGTGGTCTGTGTGTTTACGTACACACTTACACAGCACCTCTCACATAGTGGTCCAGATGTGAGTGCCAAACAGGTGTAGAAAGTGGTCTGTGTGTTTACGTACACACTTACACAGCACCTCTCACATAGTGGTCCAGATGTGAGTGCCAAACAGGTGTAGAAAGTGGTCTGTGTGTTTACGTACACACTTACACAGCACCTCTCACATTAGTCAACAGCCCAAATCCACAGACAGTTTGGGGTTACACAGGTTAAGAAAGAAAAGGTGAGGCTTGATATTCCCTAGAGTAGACCCCCATCCCCCCCCCCCCCCCCCGCCTCCCCGCACACGCACGCACGCACACACACACACACACACACACACACACACACACACACACACACACACACACACACACACACACACACACACACACACACACACACACACACACACACACAAAAACAGTGCCACTCAGCTCTCCAACTCCACTTTAGCCCTGGGGCCAAATTCAAGCCAAACTTGACCAGAATTATGTACTTTTTCCAAATAAATTCACATCTGCAGAATCAGCACCCACATAGGTGGCCAACCCATAGCTGAAAGTCAAATACACACCAGGCTAAATTAAGAGCAAAAACAGACCACATTAAGCATGGCTGAGTATAAGGTTTTATTATGCTGAACTGCAAAACACTTCAATTATCTGAATCTCGTATGCATTTTTTTTTCCATTTGCATGCTTAAAAAAAAACTCTTAAAACTTAATGATAACACAAGCAACAAAGTAATGGAGAAGTCATCAATTCAAAGTTATTATTTACTCCATCTCCATCAACACCACAAAACATTTCAGAGATCCGAGTAACATATTTGAGAGCAACCCTTAATATGCAAAGGCATTAACGGAGTGGGAGTAGGTTAATTCAACATGAAGATTAGGGAAATTGTTTGGGTAAAAGGGGTGTTGGCGATACAGCAGGAGCTAAATAGGTCTCATGCCAGTTTGTTTGTGTGAGATTATGCATGGCCTGTAAAGCCACTGCAGTGTGTCTCTGCAGGGTGTGTGTGTGTGTGTGTGTGTGTGTGTTTGAGAAGGAGAGGGAGAAAAGGAGGTGGTGGGAGGGGCTAGGGGTTGTAATTGTGTCCACACCTGGCCCTGAATAAAGAACTATGTAAATCAGTTCTGCCAGCCAGGGCTTTCATTACATTGCTTTCAGTGTTTCATCTGCCCTTCTCTCTCTCAATTCCATTAATCCTGCCTCACAGTCTATCAGACAGCCAAAAACACTTTCATTAGCACTAATGTGGCTTCAGAGCGCTACACTCAAAAGCCTCTCAGAGACATGGGCTGGCATATGTTCACACTGGCCATACTGTTTTGCTGGGGGGGAAATAAAATCAGTAACAAACTCAATACAATTAAATATACAATGTTGTTTATTATACGTAGCATGTATATTGTAAGAAATTAATCTAGAAAATAATAACTACTTCCAGCCAGAGGCTCCAGAAACACACCGGAGTGTAGGTCTTGAAATCAGAAGTGTCTGTTCCCAAATCAAAAGCCCTAAAGCTATGTATATTGCATGCTCATGACTGATTTAGTAGTGTCTCTTCACTAAACATGCACGGAGGAGGTTCATGCCATAGAGTGAGATGTCTCGTGGCATATAGGGTGCAGTAGATGAGAGGCACAGATACAGTGGTCTAACCAGCACAGAACTGATAATTGTATAGAGTCATAGCAGGGTCAGCGGGGTGTGTGGAGGGGGATTATAGTGGAGCATTAATAGAAGGGGATGGAATATGTGTACTGTCTGTGTGAGCGTGTGTTATAAATATTTAATGGAGGAATACTGTGATGCCCAGTTTCAGCCTAAGGCTCTAATACATGCCACTTAAGGGATGAGTGCATATAGACCTTTCATCATCTGTGCAGCAAGCACATGTACGCACGCATGCACACTCCCCCCCCCCCCCCCCCCCCCCATTCAGCTCTGACGCTGAAGTCTGCCTGCCACTCTTCCTCTCACTGGATTCATCCATCTCACTACGGACTGAGCGTCATTTCTGCCCGTCTTCTCCCCATAAGACAGGTTGCTTGCACACGGTCTCTCTCTCTCTCGCTCTCTCTCTTTATCTCTTGAATATGCTCCACCCCATCCCTGTGTCATTCTCCTGTATACCACTCCCACCCTCTCACCCTCCCTCCTTCTGTCACTCTCTCGCTCTCTCTCTCTCTCTCTCTCTCTCTCTCTCTCTCTCGCTCTGAAACCTTGATGTCTTATTTTCTGAGCTAGGCCATGAACCTGTAAGGTTCAGCACGGTCAGGCATTACAATTACTGCAAGCATATTAACAAACATTTCCACACATACAAAATTATATATGTAAAAAAATCTCTCTCTCTCAATCTATCTATCTATCTATCTATCTATCTATATATGTGTGTGTGTGTGTGTATATATGTATACATTATATATATATATATATATATATATATATATATATATATATATATATATATATATATATAAATATAATACACACACACACACACACACACCTACACCTTATACACATATACACACACACATATACACAAAAGTGAGAGACTGCAAAAGAAAAAAACAAATTGTGGGGACTGTTCAGAGCAAAGACTTGTGGCTTTGAATTGTGAATTGTGGCTTCCTCCATGATTACTGAGCCTGTTAATGCAGGGACCCAGACGTGCATATCAGCCATATGTCCCAGAATGTGAGCGTGCCTTCTGTCTCTCGTCTGAGAGCGTGAGCGCTTGTTCACTCAGGTGAGAGGGCGCAGTCTCACCGAGGTGCACGTTCTCCGGCGCCGTGCCTTCTCATTACCTCCTGCTAGTTCCGCAGTCAACAAGTCCCCTCATTAAGCAGGGCGCTTCCCCTGTACCTCGTCCACGCGCGCCCGAGAGGGAACGCTTCAAATACGGAGCCAAGCGGAGCATCTGAAGAGCCATATGCAAAAGCTTGAAGAAACGGTTCAGCTTGAGGAAACTCGCAGGGTTGCAGGATGAGACTGGTTGTGTGTTGCAGGATGAGACTGGTTGTGTGTTGCAGGATGAGACTGGTTGTGTGTTGCAGGTGGAGACTGGTTGTGTGTTGCAGGTGGAGACTGGTTGTGTGTTGCAGGTGGAGACTGGTTGTGTGTTGCAGGTGGAGACTGGTTGTGTGTTGCAGGTGGAGACTGGTTGTGTGTTGCAGGTGGAGACTGGTTGTGTGTTGCAGGTGGAGACTGGTTGTGTGTTGCAGGTGGAGACTGGTTGTGTGTTGCAGGTGGAGACTGGTTGTGTGTTGCAGGTGGAGACTGGTTGTGTGTTGCAGGTGGAGACTGGTTGTGTGTTGCAGGTGGAGACTGGTTGTGTGTTGCAGGTGGAGACTGGTTGTGTGTTGCAGGTGGAGACTGGTTGTGTGTTGCAGGTGGAGACTGGTTGTGTGTTGCAGGTGGAGACTGGTTGTGTGTTGCAGGTGGAGACTGGTTGTGTGTTGCAGGTGGAGACTGGTTGTGTGTTGCAGGTGGAGACGGATGCTGAACGAAGAGGAACACGCCGTGCTGGAGGATTTTCTCATCATCAGCTAAAGGGTTTACCATTTAATTGTGTAAACTCAACTTCGAGTAAAGATTATGCAAGTGGAGGGTTAAATTTGGGCACTTTCAAAAAGTGCTAGAGTGCACAACTTTTCCCAATTATTGACAGCTGACCAGTCTGAAATTGGCAGCGTTTGAGTCAGTGCTGGAGCACATCAACCACTTGACAAGCAGTTTGTCAGCTGAGGGAAGAAAAAAAAAACTCCACAATTTTAGTTCATGGTGAAATATTTCAGTAAGTTTTACTAATATGATTTTCGGCCGTTTACCCTCTGATAAGATGCACAGGCTTGAGCAGCTGTCTGTACTATTCCCTGCCAATAATCCCATAATCACCCAATCTGTAATATACACAGAAGCCCAATGGGAGACCAGCTCCAGTGTAGACACAGAAAGATACTGACAGAAAGACTGAAACGTGGACACAGAGAGACAGAGAGAGTGAGCAGGACAAAGAAACAGAGAGTGAGACAGAGAGTATGTGTGTGTGTGTGTGTGTGTGTGTGTGTGTGTGTGTGTGTGTGTGTGTTAAGGAGTAGTGTGTTAAGAGGTGGGGCAGTACAGTGCGCTCTGTTACATGACCTAGGCAGGCAGGGCAGGAGAACTGCACCTGCCCCACTGAAGCAAAACTCCAAAGGGCTCCACCCTAAACAGTGCAGGCTGTCTGAACTACTGCTACGCTGATAAGCAGAAGCATTTCTGGAACATTCTGCTGCAGGTGTGTTGTGTGCACGCGCGTGTGTGTGTGTATGTGTGTGTGTGTGTGACAGGGCTGACTGACGACTTGAGTCTGCCATGCGCCCTTGACTTGCAGCTAGCAAACAATGCGCCTGTACAGGCTGCAGAGGATTCATTATCACGCACCCCCCCCCCCCAAAAAAAAAAAAAACAGCACACACGCACACACACACACACACACACACACACACACACACACACACACACACACACACACACACACACACACACACACACGGCATGTTGAGGACAGCGCAGCAGTCTTACCCCTTCCCGAAGGCACCTCATTAACACGGTGTAGGCGGCAGCAGGAACGACCCACAATCCTCCTGGGTGCTCTTTCTTCTCCTCCTGCAGGGGAGGGGGGGAGTGGGGGAGAGAGAGAGAGAGCTTAAGAGGGAGAGGAGCGACTCGTTTCATTGGGGGAACAATTAAGGATGGTGTAAAGCTGCAGTTATCATAACTGGGCAAAATAAACCAACGTATTCACAAATAACTCTGTGGCTTTGCACTGGCAGACCTGCTGCAGGTAAGAGATGCAGACTAGATCTAGACGCTAAAAAACAGGAGCACGTCAATTAGAGAGGAACTCGGCATAAAGTACTGCAAACCAAAACCCAAACCACAGCCTACATGTAAATACAGCCTCCACATGCCAGGCAAGGTCTGTTTTGGTCTCTTTCGTAAGTGTTTATGATAGAGTATTGTGAATTGAGAAAAATTACTTATATTCCCACTTTCTAATAAGCAATCATCAGGAGAAGACAGAGTAAGGGTGGCATTCAACTACACTGACGTTGTGCGTGATTTCTTTAAATATGCACTCCAGTGTTAAACCTCAAAAAATAGTATTTTTATAAGTGTTTTTTTTTTTATTCAATCTGGTTTTCAGTTGGTTTCTGTCAAAAGTTCTGGAGTTACAAAGGAAGCCAAAGCTACACCTCCCACAGGGTTTCACAGGGCATCATTTTAGCATTTTCTGCAACTCTAAAATTGAGCATTTAAGACAAAATACTCCAAAAGAATTTTAAATTACTCAGAATTACTTGCAGAATACAAATGGTTTTAGGTTTAATCCTGGAATATTGTTATATCATATTTGGGCTGAATGGAGTAAACTTTCTTCACCACTAAATGGATGTGAGAATTTCAGACTATCTATCTGTCTGTGTTCACAAAAATCATCTGCCAAGAAGAAAATTAATAGTTTGTGAATTTGCATAATTTCCAGTTTCGGGCACACACACAGTGTGACCACCTGATGCATTTTATGTACAGTATATTATTTTTAAATATTCCCATGTTTTTCAACATATTCTCCATCTCCTGCATCTGTAAAAATAACCCAAAGACTCACTTATAGTGGAACCTTAGGGGCAGTTATAGTGGAACCTTAGACTCACTTATAGTGGAACCTTAGGGGCAGTTATAGTGGAACCTTAGACTCACTTATAGTCTTATACTCACTTATACTTATAGTCTTATACTCACTTATACACTTATACTCACTCATTAATAGACATTTACAAGAAATATGAAGTTTTCAGTCAAAAGTATTTGTAAGATTTAAATCTATGTAAATTGGTAGTTTATTCAAAAGATCACCATGGATGATTGCATGCAACACACAATTAGTCTAGAAAACCTGCCTTGCATATTTATGCAATCTTATCATCTCAGATTCACTCAGGAAAACTGAGTGCAACTGTGAAAACTTGTATGGACGCTTTCCATCAATCATCCCTGAGAACCTTTAAAGAACGACTGATTCCCAATATACATGCCGAGGTGTCTGCTACTGTTATTCAACGCCTCCCCAGCTTAACAGAAAAATGGAGAGAACAAGTCATTAAAACCAATCAAGAGCGATGGAGAGTCCTGGAGCGTCTGGGCTCTGAGCACTGCTAACATCGATAAGTGCTGTGTGTGCAGTGAACTTTGTGACACAGTCAGTGGGACAGACATGCAGCACAACTGAAACACCCACATACAATCCTGACGTCTGTGTCAAAAAAAACACTCTCAGCTGTCTGAAAAAAGCAACTACCCCTGCACTCATTGTGTGAAACCATATAACGCTACATGTTCTCGTGAAAGGTAATACAGACTACAGCTGACTACAATATACATCGGCACTAAAATGTAATGCTAATTTTACATCATTTGGAATTTTAAGTAAGGAACTGCAAGGGGAAAAACTATAGGTTTTTTTTTAACCAAAACACATGGGTTCACACAAGTGCTAAATTAATCAATGAGGTTTCAGACAGTGAGGCCTTCAAAAGGAGTTGATTAGAATTGAAAGGGGTCTATGAAATAGTTCATAGATTTTGATGATAGGCTTTTAATGCAATAAACAGTGACTAAAAAGTAACCGTAAAGACAAACCCTGATCATTGTGATCATATCACAATGTGTCATCAATTTTGTTACCTACACCAATTTCCTATCTTACCATTTTCAGAAGATATTGAAAAAAATTTATTTAAAGTAAAAGTTACAGAGGAAACATTAGTTTATACTAAAATGAGTAACCAGGAAACCCAACATGAATAAGTACCAGTTTACATGGTTGTCAAAAAATACAAAATCTGTCTGTGGAAATGGCTCCACTGTTATTGCATTTACCTGAGTAGCAATGAGATAGAGTAGCTCCCCTAGTGGTGGCAAAAGGCACTGCTTCAGTTTGCTGTTCCTGAAGTTTTCCCGAATTAACTCGGTGAACATGGATACTGCCTGCAAAACAAAAGACAAACATCAGTTAAAAACAAAAAAAACTAACAAAAATCCCAGGAACATTGTATTAAAACTCAAAGCCAAAAACCCGATTCCTCAAGTGATGAAGTTAAACTTTAAACTCACATTCCTTATTTGTGTATTTTTCCAGCATCTTTTATTATGGTGAGTATATTGTCGATAACAGATGCTAACTCCCCCCCCCCCCCCCTCCAAAGCATTAGCGTCTCTCTCTTCCTCTACCCATCTCAGCAGTCTGATGTGGGCTGCCGGCGGACGGTCTTTCTCCCTCAATGCAGCAGCTCACAGCAGGGTTCTATGCAAATAGGAGTGGGGTGCTGGTAAAGACCCATAAATGATGACTATGCAGAGGAACAGATGTTGGCGACTGCATTTGATGCGCCTTGGCAGCAAGAGGCGCTCGCTGCTGATTCCCCATTACAGAGTGAAAACAAACAGGGCCAAGACGTTTTATTTCTCCCAGCATCCACACACACCTCCCCTCTAACACATTATTATGATCATCAGCGCACACACACACACACACACACACACACACACACACACACACACACACACACACACACACACACACACACACACACACGGCCCGTGGCAGAGGTTTGAGCAGCACAGCGCCTGCAGGAGGCCAGGAAGCATTGAGCAGCCCTGCGTGGCTCTCTTCTCCATGCCTGTGGGTGGAAAACTGGCTCATGCCGTTAGTATGGATTGGGCTCTGGGCTGCAGCTGAGAACGCTGGAGATCACATATAAGGGTGGAGAGGCTGATCTAGGATCAGCTATAAAAAGCCGATTCTTCACACCTGCACAGTGAAGATTTACCCTGATGCTCAACTGCATCTGCAAACCTGGATACCACTTCAGGTATCCAGCAAAGAAACTTTAGGGAAGCTCTTCTGTTTAAGGCTACATAAGTAGTACGATGCAATTTAATTTCCAGATGCACTGTTCATAAACAGCATAAATACAGAATACAAGGTAAAATAATAATAATAAACATTCGATTTACTGGACAGAGTGGCACATGTAAGTTCAGGCAGATCTGGGTTAATCAGTCCTGTTGTCCTGCTGTTTGGCTTACAGCTTCTCTCAACTCACAGCCAAACTGTAGTCAAACATCATAATCCTGATGCTTCAGTAGCACAGAACTCAATGACTGACTCAAGCAGCATTGACCCCAGAAGTCAAAAGCTTCACATATTAGCAGAGGTGGGACCAAGTCAGTGTTTTGCAAGTCTCAAGTAAGTCCAAGTCTTTATACCTCAAGTCCCGAGTCAAGTCTCAAGCAAAGACACTCAAGTCAAGTCAAGTCTCGAGTCAAGACAGGCAATAGTCAAGTCAAGTCCCAAGTCTGAAACTTGGAATTTCAAGTCCTTTCGAGTCTTTTTTTTTTTTTTTACCAATGTTGCAGGTATATTTTAAATGTAAATAACAGACATGCGTTCTTTTTAAAATCTGTATTCTCCTCAAATCTTGATAAAACATGTGCAACTGAAAACACGAAGTATAAAAAAATTTAAAATTACACCTCTTTATTGCACAGTTCAATTTGTTAAACTTAGCTGCAAAAATATTCATACTTTAAACTACAATTTTCCAGAAATAAATATTCTGTGAAAAAGTCATAAGTAGAACTCCATGTTTAAATAAAAAGTGCTGATATTTTCACAGTACAATACAAAGAACCATAACAGCATTTTCCCTCTCTTCTCTTATCTGGTTTCTTGGAGAACATGTGTGAGTGACACAAGACAAACAAATATAAGAACTGAACAATTAACAGGAACCTGCAACTTTAGACATTTCAGTAAACTATTCTGCATTGCATTTGCTGGTCAAAAGTCTGTATGTCATTTGTGCACGATGAATGATGTCCCCATAGCTGAAAACTCGCTCCACTTTTGTCAATATATTTTTTTCTCGACGTAGATGTCTTCAAATACACAATCCATGCTGAGATAGAACTGGATATTATGATGGTGACAGAGAGAGGCTCTCTTCCCCGAGTTCAGATACAGAACCCAGGGTTGCCAACTCTCACGCATTGAGCGTGAGCCACACGCATTTGACAGTCTTCACACGCTCTCACGCCACACATCCGATTTCTCACGCCGGAAAAATTCTAGTTTATTTACCTCTGATCCACATCTATGATTCAATGAGTTACTAGTTCGCTCTGGCACCAACCACTGGCGATCGATCGATCGCGATATAATACTTAATTTGTGTCCATTTTACACCCCGCCCGGTAAAAATTTACGTTCGCCAACCCCCCATTTGATTGGTTGTGCTGCAGCTCATGCACACACACACACGTACAGAGTGTGGAAAAGCAGAGGACTGGTCTGCGTCAGAAGGACGGAAATGAAATTAATGGGGCGCACTTTATAAATATTAATATGCGTTTTAAAATTTAGATTTGGGGTAAAAAAAATCAAGTCTTTGCAAGTAAACAGGTTCAAGTCCAATTCAAGTCCCAAGTTATTGGTGTAAAAGTCCAAGTCAAGTCTAAGTCTCTGAATATTTTTTCAAGTCAAGTCAAAAGTCTTAATATTAATGACTCGAGTCTGACTCGAGTCCAAGTCATGTGACTCGAGTCCCCACCTCTGCATATTAGCATATGAAGTTCTAAACTTAGGTCAAATTCTGATATGGTGCATGTTCAGAGAAAAAAAACAATCAAACATCTAAGCGCCATGAAAAACACACTCCGCATCTTCAAGAGATGTAGAAGACTGGACATGGTAGAGATGTCAGGGTTCTTTAGATGGTGTAGTCAATTTATGTTTGTATCATTGGGCATAGTTTACTGTAGTAGCAGCAGTCATTAATACACCACTCAATTAGACTGCTCCTCCGGTATTTCTGGAGAACAAAAAGGGGTCTTATGGAAAATCAAATGCTACACCAGAGTGATGAACAGTGAGACATTTCTCCCCCTACTATTCCCCCATCCTGCAGTACACCTACGTGAAATGAATTCTTAGTGGCTTAACCTGTCATGCCAAATTATTAACCAAAACTTTTTTGCATATTCTGCTGTGCATGAGGAGTGAAAGCTGAAACAAGTCTACAGTTGCAGAGACATCACAGCTCTTCCTCTGGAGTGGAGCACCACACCCTCCACACATGATGGCACTGTGATTCTCTCCACCATCTTCACGTCATAAACCCCCTGACAGCCCAAACTTAATTTCTGAAAGCGTCCTCAGAGCAGCTTATGTCCAACCACAGGGACTTGGGAGCGTGGACAGGAAGCGTGCGAAAGCAGCACTGCTTTTCTCCCTCTGAACAAAGAGAAAACCTACAGACAGAAATCGCCATGACAGAAGCAGCCGCTCAGATGCGGGACCCCTGTAGAGAAGCTCACGCTCCCTGGCGTCTGCCATCACCGGCACGCTGTGCCTGAAATGGCGGGTGTCCGGAGCAGAACGCTCCCAGCCAGCACTGGTACGAGTAGAACGGAGAAGAAAGCGACGTGCGCGCGTGTCTGTTCTCTCAACGCTAAATCGTGCTAGACTGCGACAGCCGGCCATTTTGTAGCACGGTGCCCGCGCGGCTTGTGAAGGCACCATCGTGCTTTATTCAGGGACGGAGAGGTGGGCATGTCGGAATTCACAGCAAACCCATGTAAGCTCAGGATCAAGAGCCGGGGCATTCGGACTGACATCAAACAAAATGCTGTTTTTGAAACCATTAACCACAAATACCTGTGTGCAGCCCTAAGAGTTTGTTAATCCCTTTAGAAGCATGTTAGGGCAGGATGTCTGTCCTCACTGCACTGTAGGACAGTATGTGTTTTGGCAAATTCACCTTTGTCATATTAGATTTCATGTGTTCTGGAGTCAAAGGTATAACAAATGATTTGGGTTTTTCCAGTTTTCTTCTGAGTAGGGTATTTGGGACATATACGCTATAGAGATGTTACAGCGACACCTGCTGGTGCACCATTGATTTCACTATTGTAATGAATAAAGAAGCTGCAGCCCTGCGTCAGACTGGACAAAGAATTTACCATGTTGTTCAGAGGATAAAAATATCAGTCTCAATAGCTGCAATTTGGATTATTCTAAATAGCAGCACTTTTACAATTATACATTGTATTTTATGTTTTGATTGAAAAACACTGCTAATAAACTCTTACTGTGTTAAATACCATGAAAGCTATGAGGAATTACATTGAAAGGTACCTTCAGAAATTATTCAGAAATAATGTATCACAACTTGTATTATTAAGAAGCTTCTAAAGGGCCTAACCTAAGTGAAAGACGTATGTCTTAGGGTTGAGCATTGTAGGTTTGATGACCCCTACACAAGGAAAGGGTTACACCTGGTGTAGTTTATTAGATATTGTGTAATGACAAAGATGAAGATATATTAACAGACTACAACAAAATATGTGGACAGACACAGACTGAGGTGTGCCTAAACACACTCACCTCTATGACGGCTACATCCTCTCTGAGGTCTGTGGAATGAGAGGCCACGATGCCAATGACCCGCATCACCTTGGTCTTCCTGAAAGACAGATAATTGACACAAATGATGCATTATTACAAGCCCACGGTCTCACAAATATACACAAAACATGACAGCAACCTACTTTTTAGACTTTTGAGTGGCTTAAGCAGTGCCAGATAGTGCCAGATAAGAGACGTAAGTAACATGATCTTAGCAACCTCATGCACATGTACCACCATTTGCGAAGTCTTGTGGCCATACTTCACCAAGGCTGAGTGCTTTATGTATGACACAAACGTATGGCTTAGAAAATGGTGTAATTCAGGCAGTGGCCAGTGTGTCACAGGACTGACCCCTCTAACAGCAGGACTGGGGAACGTTAGTGCACAACACCCAGTGCTTTACTGGTCCACATTCAACACCTAAACTATATGAATTAACACTGGTATAACCACACTGTAAGCTGGCAAAGAAGTTATGTGACTAGCATCACATACATGGTTGTGTGTATGAGCTCATACTCACACGTCCCAGTTAGGCGCCTGTCGTAGCTGTTGGACCAACACTGGAAACTGAGACAGAAGGAGTGGGAGTCTTTCATGAATTCAGCAGATATTGGAAATAATGATTCATATATTATAAATTGGTCTTTTTGTCAGTGTTTTCCTGTAGTGTTGAGAGAGGGTGGACAGCACAGCCACATACCGCCCCCTGGTGGTCAGACCTTGTCATTTATAAAACTGCACAAGATGCATTTTTCTTTCAAAATGCCTCATCACACAATGCTCGTCACATATTAAAACATATAGAATTTTGTAACCATCATAGCAGCTATTCAATAATCACACAGTGAGATCAAAACCCTATAAAGTGTAGTAGGCAGTGATAATTTAAACATTTCCAATCAAAACAAAGAAAAAGGAAGCTACTTTTTCTACTTGTGCAGTGGAGAAAACCCCGTCTCTCAGAGACATGTATGTTTCTGACTGTACTGGAGGCTTGTTTTGCTTTGGTTAATCCCACACCTACACCTGGAGAACACAGCCATAACAGCCTTAATTCATAATTCAACATTAAGACACTGGAATACGTACACTGGGTGCAATGCAACCACAGTGGCATCACAGCTGGATCAAGCAACTTGGTGATCATTATTGTGTAAAACGTGCTAAAGAAAATTCTCCTGGTTATTCCTCTGATTTTTGCAATAATGAAACATCTGAGAAAATCTGTATATCTTTGATGATACCCCTGCTTAGAAAAATATATTACAATTTTTTTATTCTGTGAAATGTGTTACTTATTGCCACCTCAGCATTTAGTACTTTAGCACTCTTTGCCAAGCATGCAGCACTGAACTCTCTAATTCTAGGGGAACAGATCACAGGTTTACAGTGGAGGTAGTGGTCTGGGGACTGGGACGACCATAGCGAGATCACAATGGCCTCGTCACAGTCTGACTAAGGTCTTGGTACACTCAGGATTATCTCAATGAAAACATGCACTCCAGGTTTATTTTAGTTACTAGACTACCTGATAGATTCAGGGATGTAAATACTTTGACCAAGTCAATACCAAGAGTGATGCCATTTTAATGATACCAAATGTTTGGTTTTAAAAGGACTAACAAACCAATGAGTAGCAAAAAACAAAGTTCATTTTCTGAGGGGGCAAGGAGATGCTTCTTAGGGTAGCATAGAAATGTTTTTATTTAAAACATTGGGAGACTTGCATGTGGATAAACTTTGTTGCATCACTATGAGGGAGTTTACCAAGTTTATCTTCCAGCCCCAGGCATTAAGATTTTGACTTAAAATCTCCTGGTGCACGAAGGAGCCCAAAACGACATATATCTTGGTGTACATGTGAATGTTGGTTTTCAGGGTCTTTAAAAGCTTTTCCCTGGCATTTTTAGGATTCAGTGATGGACATGTTGTGCACTGCATTTCCTGTTGCCTTTCTATCAGATCAAGCTAGTCTGGCCATTCTCCTCTGACCTCTGACTTCAAGGTATTTTTGCCCAGATAACTGCTGTTTTATGGACCATTTTCTGTAAACCCTAGAGACTGTCATGCATTAAAATCCCAGCAGATCAGTAGTTTCTGAATCACCTAAATAACCCTTTCCCCCTCATTCTGATGCTGGGTTTGAAATTCAGCAGTCTTGAGCACGTCTGCATGCCTAAATGTACCGAGTTGCTGCCATGTAATTGGCTGATTAGATATTTGCATTAACAAGCAGTTGAACAGGTGCGCCTAATAAAATGGCCGGTGTTGGCAACATTAGCATTAACTGGTCTCAGGAGTCCAGAACGGTGCAGAATTGCACGAAATGTCCTCACACGACCTCAGTGACTGTTTGGACCTGGTGTGGAAAAAATGCTAAATACATTATTTAGACATCCAAGATGTCAGTAATTCTGGAAGGCACTGTATATCGTGCATGCAAAATGTTTTAGGCATTACAAAATGTCAAAAACTTAAAATACGTGATGTGTGTATTTTGGGTTCTCTGCGAGGGTAGGCTCACCAGTGGGGAGTGCATAATGCGAGTGGCCGTGTCTCTGTGTCCACAGACACAGCACAGATAGCAGAGAAGGTTGAGTTTAGCGCGTGGTGTTACAGAACCCCCAGAGCCGGCCCGGTCCGCTGAATCCAGGGCAGCGCAGAGCTGCTGCAGCAATGCTGACCACTCCTCCGAGCTCAGACATGCCAGACGTTCAGCTAGAACGGAGAATAAGATCCATTTATCTGATGTTACAAGATTAAGATGTAGGTCAACCCATGCACCCCATGGAAAATTCTGGAAAACACTGGAAAATTCTACATGTACAATAACTACAGTTTACCTGGATATGCCGATACACACAGTGTTTTGGGGTCAAATCTGACAGCAGCAGTTTTCTGAATCTGAGAACATAAATATATGGACAGTTGGAGAGTTTGTGCACCCATTTACGCACCCCAAACATTTATAACCTGAAAATCAAAACCAAATGTGCTGACAGACACATGACAAGAACATCGGAAAAACATCGGAAAAATGGAAGTTTACCTTGGGGTTGTCCATGATGGGAGTCACAGTCAGGTCTGAGTCGGTGTATATCAGCTCTTTAATACAAGCGCACCCATCACTCTGCAGGTCGTCCAATACACTGCTATCCTGAGCACATACACATTGTACACTTAAATTCCAAGAAGTTTTATGTCCCGTCATTAGGATTTACTAAAAGTTACACAGGTAAAGGATAGTCATTTTGGATATTTGAGGATCCCAGGAAATAATTCCTTGGTTCTCCAGTAGATGGTGGTGTGGTACTACAAAAACCACCAACAAGCAGCTATTGGAAGGACAGCAACAATGCATTGTACAGAGATGTCATTTGCTTCCTGATTTCTAACATACAACAGTTGGAGTGCTGTGTGTGTGTGTGTGTGTGTGTGTGTGTGTGTGTGTGTGTGTGTGTGTGCTTACTTGTGTATGGACGTCACTGCTTTCTGTCTCTTTAGCAGTGCTGCTAGCCCTTGGAGTTGGACATGAACTGTCATATCAAATATACAATAAAATATTTTAAAAAGGCAGTTCTGCGAATTTTAATAATTATTAAACACGGATGAACTTACAGTAGCAACAAAACAAGCCAAAATGTGAATATGGACATGAGGAAGACACATAGTCTTTTGCATTCTACCAATTACTGGTAAACATGTCAGTCAACATGCGGTTCACCTGAGAAAACGTACCTGAGGAGGAAAATAGACTCTCTGGCACCTGAGTCCAACACAGACTTGGGTCTAAACTCAGTCACATTATCTACATCACAGGAGACAAAACCACTCACCGGTAATTAAAACAAAGAGGGAAATTAGATACTGTTAAAAGCGAACACATCAAACCTATCAGTTTTAAATTTAAAGAATATTTAAAAAAATAAATATAGGAGATTCAGAGAATGACATCTGATCTAATGTGTTTTTGTGGTTCATGTTATATTTGTCTTTGAGACCCTGCCTGTGGTTTTAACCGTTGTACTGCCTAAGTGCTGTATAATTCCACAACATATGAACATGCGTGTGCACTCGTGTACTAATACGTGGACTCACAAAATACAGCAAGTAATCCTGCAGGATATGAACAATTATCTTGCAATTATTTGGCCACATACTGCAGCTGCACTACACAGTGTAATACTATAAAGCACTCTGGGGACTGTGACATGGCAAAGCATTTTATTTGTAAATGATTTACTTTTGTTGGATAATGTGAAAGCCATGATTCAACACCCACCCGCCAATTATGTGGAATGCCTGAAATTGGTCAGAATGGTCACAACACACAATAAAGCATTTTGTGGTTTGTTAGAAGACTCGCTTGCAAATTGCAGCTTTATGAGATATCAGTACTTTAAAAGGCCAATATTGTCATTACTATTAACAAATTATATGTTGTACTGTAACAGCAAGACAACATTAAAGAATATGAGACAGCTGTATTCGACACATGCTTGGAACTGTACACAAATAACTATAAATAGAAAAACCATGACTAATGTATGGAAGTGTGCAAGAATGCATTAACACAGTACAAACCTCAACACACAAGACACTGAATTGCACAACACATACACAGAGGTGTGTACACATACACTCAATGAAGCCATCAAGGACACTGGACAATACGTGTGGAATCTCATGCCTTGAACGTTACCTAATGTGAAGGATTTGGTCAGATGTGAGATAGCTTGAGAACCTGCTCCTCTATGGACCTCCAGTGCTGCCTGAGAAGACCCTGACGCCAGCTGAACACTGCCACACACACACACACACACACACAAAATATACCAGTACACTTCTTTATCTATATTCCATTTTCTAGGGTTGAACTATATTTCTTTTGCCAATGGATACTGCAATATTGATCTCCACAAAGCTGTTAATTTTCAATATGCAAATGAGCTCTGTAACACATCCTATTTCATGCTGGGTTCTGTCCAATCCTGATTATTCTGACCTGCAGATGAGCATTTCCATTACAGTGTTTTGATAAGTGACATTTATATGGTTTAATAAGTCATTTTGATTAAAAAAAAATGATTCTGGCCAATATCACACCAAAGCATCACACTATACTTTTTATATATTGAAATTTATAGCAATATATCCACAATATGTTACTTATCCCCATAATGTGAACCCTTAATTTGTGGAGATTAGTCAAAATGTGAAAAAGGCACAAAGATTGAAATATATGCAATTAACATATTCATGTGCAGTATGTACTTTTTAATGTTTTCAGAACATGTAAGGTCTGTGGTGTCTTCACTCCCTAATAACCCAATCAGAAACAGTTTAAAAAGCAGAGAGGCATTATGATAAGCCACCACGAAACCAGCCGTCGTCCTGTGGCCTGTGAGGGTCCTGCTGAGACAGAACACTGAAACAGCCTTTGTTATGGCCCACTCACAGCCACTGGTGCCAGTGCTGAAATAATCCTGATGCCAAAGCTCTACAGTACACAGGAGGCAGTTTATTTCCTCTGCAGATCTGGGTTCAATTATTAGACTGTTTCAATGCCCTCCCCCACATTTTCATTCATTCATTTTTTGATTCATTCTTTTTTTTTTTCATTTAATGCATAAGAACTCTGACCATGAAAAAGCTTCAGTCAGACTGGAGTCCATACAAAGCATCACTTGGAGACTGCATTCCTACAAAAATCTCAATAGATCATAACTATATAATCTTGTACACACCCTGACTACCTAGGTAATAATCAGGTATGTTTTAAGGAAAACGATATAAGGAAGTATATAAGGAAAACAAAAATGCATAAAAAATTAATAAATGCACGTAGTGGTGTTTCACATAGTTCAGGTAGCTCCCAAGTGGAGAAAGAAATATGTAAAAATATTGGAATGACCAATCAATATTTTACCAAATAAATTCAAATTATCTGAAAACAATACACCCAGGGTCTTGGCTGGGTCTTGTAGGTTCATTAAGAAATCACAATCTATAAATAGTTAGATAATTCCCAATAAATAAGAATGTAATGATTCCTTGAGGTTAAAAGTACAAAATGTCAAAGTGCATTGTAATTCCAGTGAGACCTTTATCATGGCTACCATACGGATGTTGTTCAGTGTTTTGGTATAAGAGACAAAGACATGTAAAGGAAGTACAGTGTTATACTGTTACAGCAAGTGAAATTACCTGGAGCTAAGAGCACCACCTTCAGCTCCACCCTCTAAAGATGCCTCCACTGAAAAAGCTCCTTTCCAAAAGGGGTGCAGCAACAACTGGTCCCAGCTTAACCTGCAAGAAAAAGACAAAACGACCAGTTAGTGTCCATCGCTAAAGCTTACAGATGTGGTGCTAATGCAAAGTGACAGACACAGTGTTACGGGAAGCCTGCATTCTTTACTATACGTCACTTCATGTTAGTGCAACAAAGATTTGGGTTTTTTTCTTTTTTACATGTTTAATTTGAGGGAGGCCAATGCAAAAAAATATATTTATATTTCTTAAGATTGCCTTCACTTATTATAAGACCCTAGGATACAAGATTAAAATGTTAAGAGAGGGCCATATTCAGTCATGGTCTAGTTGGGAATCGAACCCACAACTCTTCGGTCACAAGACCATTACTGCCCTGTATAATAGAGTACAAATAGAGTACAAGTATAAATGTCTGGATACCTATTTAGAGGGTCCTTCTGCAACAGACCCTGCAGCAGGCTGTTAAACTCTGGACTTGGTTGTGAACAAGTGTGACCTTTAAAAGCAATCACATGACCCTTTTACATTTTAATAAAAATATCTTAAATCAGCATTAAACAGAATATGACAATATATATGATGCTTGTAAACCTTTCTGCACCAGCGGTGGACAATCCTCATGTAAAATGAGATTGACCAAATCTGTAAAAGTCTCAGAGAAGAATGGTGGTTTTCCTGCAAATAAGAAAGCTGACATGAATTTGACTGATTTACTTCTTAACTATAACATTCAGCGCTGGCTATTCTATCAGTTAAGCATAGGAATAATCTTAGAATAAAACATTTGGAATAGACCATTAATTCATTAAAATAATACTTAATTTTCCATCTTCAAAAAATCTCTCTACGCAGAGTAGAAGATTAAAAATGTTCCAACCTGTGAACATCTGGTAGAGGATGCAGCCCAAGGCCCACAAATCACTGGAGGTGCTGGTGGCTTCCCCACGCAGCACCTCTGGAGCACAGTACAGAGGGGAGCCTGCAAACCACAGCACACAGCATGAGGACAACCTTCCTAGCCACACACCAACAAGCACATCTTATATCACCAATACCTTCACATTTTAGACATCCACTATTGTTTTGTAGCTTATGTTACATCATAACTAACAACTTGCTTTATTGTGAAAATTCATTAAGACATCTTTCAAACCTACTTGCAATTTACTAGCAAAAAGATCTACACTTTTTTATTTTTACACTTTTGGTGCTAGTTTTTGGCATATTGTACTCCATATCTAGGTGTGGTGTGTTGGTGGGACGTAATGACCTTGGGTTCGTTTCTTAATATCTTTTCTAGACATGGAGCTCTCTTTGCTGTCTCCACCTTCCTCTGACATTACAAGAGCAAAAAACTCCTCCAGGTTCTCCCCTTGTGCTTTAGCGAGGTGGAAATTAGAGAACTTCAGAGTACCTGGACCATCCAATAACACCTATAGGCAGACATACATGTTCAGTATATGTAAATCTGTAGGTAAGAGGACTATAATTAGCTAATTTTTAATACCTCACAAAAATGAAGACTGTTATTAGAATAACTTATTCAACACATCCCATCTATCTGGAATTACTGTACTGCCACAAAGAGGAAAATGTGAATTCTGTATATGGCATTACACAGACCAGACAATATTCTACAGTTCATATTGTGCTTCAGTGTTTTGGGTACATTATGATTTACCTTAGAAGGGGTGAGGTTAGAAAAGACTATGCCAGAGTCATGGATGTACTTAAGACCTTTAATTAAGTCCATGGCAAATTTTTGCACAACATTATCAGATAAGCATTCATCCTGGGAAATAACTGTCTCCAATGTTCCTCCTATAAAAATACATTAAAGGATTTTTTTAGTATTACACTTTTTTATACATTACATAAATTAAACTGTTTAACTTTTTTTTTTGCATATGAAAGAAAGCATTGCTGTCAGTTATGCACTCACTGTTTAACCAGACTTACCTGTGCACAACTCTGAAACCAGCCAGAGATGATTACTAGTTTCATACCACTCATAGAAGGAGACCACATTTTCATGCTTAATATCATGGGAAAGTCGAACCTGTTAAATGGGCGATATTATCAGACAGGCACAGTAACACAATACGTCCCTGCAGTCCATCAATAAAAGCAAACATAAACTGCAAAAAGACGAGAAACTCAGAAAGCTTACACATTCAGTCTTGGCCTGGTTTAAACTGGGCTTCAAGTAAGAGTTTCTAGCTTACTCACATGGTTGGTTAATTCTGGTCTCTTGGATTTCTCGCTACAGATAATTGCCACAAAATGTATAGTTCCTTTCCTCCTGCCCTTGTAAACCACAGACTTGCTTCCTCTTCCAATTTCTTCATACAATATGAAGTTCTCCATCTGTTAGATTATCTCCTGCCAGGGAAACGTTTCCTATTAATATAGGAAGGGGCTGAATGTTATTGTTAACATGTATACAGCATGACAACCTACCTACATATTTTTATTTTATATATCTACATACATAAACACAACTAAGAGGAGCCCTGGGGCCTCCTGACCCCACCAAGGCCTCTGGTGTCACTACACACTGCTAGCTTAGCCACGCTAGTTGGGTCACTTTTGTTGCTAGCGAGCTGCAAACAAAACAAGCTGTGAAAAAAAGAAACTGCCTTATTTTAAAGACAACGACGTGAGTGAAACGAAAAGAAAACTATTCACCGGTTTTTTCTCTCTCAAATGTGCCCTTTTCCCCATAAAGAGAGCGATACGTTAGACATTCAGTTTCTTAACTAGCTAGTTAGCTAGTTAACGTCCCTGATTCATGAACCGCGCAAGTAGTAACAACTGTCAAACGGAAACAAAGTCGGAGCCATTTATTTTCGATGCGGGGAGATCTAACGTAACACTAATTGTAGATAATACGTAAATACCCATTTTTTAAACATATTTTATATTTTTATTATGTATAAAATGAAAATATTAATAAATATGTTTAAAAAACGGACTGTTTTTTTGAAAAAAGTTTTTTTTTTTCTTTACAACATTAATGCACACCTACAATTGAGCCATTCTTCCGTTACTAGGATACAGCAGAGCACGCGGCTAACATTTTCTGTTCGGTTAGAGGGCGTGTCTTAAAGGTGGGAGGATTGTGTTTTGCGCGTGCGTTTAATGGAAGTATAACTGTGCATTGTGGAGTTTCACAAGCACAACAAGCATTTACTTCTGAATTTTCCTTTTCACTTCCTTGGAAAAATTTAAATAATTAATCACAATGATATGAACTTGCCTGTTATTGCCTGTAATGCCTGTTATTTTTTTTATTCTGTTGATTGTTATTGTATTCTGTATTTTGCATTATTTTTAAATAAAAAAAAATAAATAAAACTACGTTGTATATTGCCAAAAACGTTTTAAAAGTTTATTTTTGGTTTGTTTTTGTTTTGTTTTGTGGTTGGGTTTGTTTTAGGCTTCATGTGAATACACCAGATTTCAGTTAGATGTAGGTAGACGCAGATATGTAAACAATATGTACTGGGGTAAATGGGCTACTTGTACGTAAAAAGGTCAAACATAAGTAGAGAACGCTTGTCTTTGTGTACAGTTTGATTTTATGAATGTACACCCACACCCAAATGTCCTCCGTCACTTTAGCGCCCCCTAGCGGTGGATGTGGGCGGCGGCGGCGGCACCGCACAGAGCCGCTGGACACTGAGACCGCGGGTGAAGTATCATGGCGAGGTGTGCAGCTTAATTAAAGATACCGGCTTTTGGACGGGGTTCACTTTCTGCCATTGCGGAGTTTTTTTCTTACTGTTATTTAAGTGATAAAAAAAACTTCGTACATTTTTGACAAGACAGGTAGGGTCATTGATCACGGATGTTCGCTAAAAACTCACTGCCAACGTTTACTTTTCATGTCTCGGTTTGTGTTTTTTGGTTCGTTTGGTTTGTTTCCTGGACCCGTGAAGTTCCGAACAGGTCTGTAGATGTTTCGGTGTTGTAACGTTATTTGTGAGGAGGTTCGTTGGTTGTTTAGTTAACGGTACATTGAAGACGCAGGCAGCTGTGTGGGTTTAGGGTGAATAAAGGAGATTCACGGGATTTAGGGCCAATCTGCCTGCAAAACCAGATATCACACTTCCAAACATACCCGCGTCCTTCTTTGGTAAGTTATTTCTCCCTCTTGGGAGTCGTTTTAACATTGGTGTTGCAATTTAGTGTGGTAGAGAAGGTTAATGTCCTGTTTCCTCTACCATGTTCCGTATTATCTGTATAGTCCCATTTTCATGGTGTATATGTGCACTACGTTTGGCTGTGCTCACACACTTGCTTTGACTTTTCCTGCTTTGACTTTTCCTTCTTTGACTTCACTTCTTTTTTTAAGTGTAACGTCAGTCTGCAACTTTTAATAAACTCTTTCTAAATCCTAAGCAGGTTAATGGGATCTGATTACAGCGCATGTCCTGTCTGTAGATGGTGTTATGGTAGTATGACTGGAGTATTTCTGTTATAATCATGTGGAAACTATGACAATATTTATGTCAAGATGTTCGGAGGACTCTTTATAATTTAGACATAAACTGTGCTTCAGCTGACATGTACAGTTCCGTTCAGCTACTAAATAATCGTTGAGTTTGGGATAATTTTATGGTTGGAAAAGTAATGAAACACTTTTAAACTTCATCACAGCCAGATCAAATCAGCTTACACTGACCCTTGGTACTTGTACTGTTGTCAAGAAACAATGCATGTTATATGTACCTATGTCCCTTGGTCAGAAAAACTCAATGAGTGAAAGTGTGTGATTGCCTGCGTGCCTTGTGTACTACAATAATTCTAGTAAAGTACACAAAGTTTGCAGAGAAACAAGATGTTTCAGACAGAGGTCCTTCAGGTCCTTCATCAGAAGTGTTTGCAGCTGATGTTGTTCCATTTTGAACAACATTTTTGGTATTCATGGAAAATTATGAACGTCATTTTCTTTGTAGATGAGGGTTTTGGGTATGTAAAATGTGGAATTTAGGAATAATGTTTATTTGCTCGTGGTTCTCAATAATAGAGATTCATAATCAACTGCACCAATGATTTGACTCAAAGAGACTTGATTGGGAAGAATCCTGAAATCCCAGTGAAGGTCACAGTGATGGTTATACTGGACACGTTTATTCATCGAAGGTCACAGTGATGGTTATACTGGACACGTTTATTCATCGAAGGTCACAGTGATGGTTATACTGGACACGTTTATTCATCGAAGGTCACAGTGATGGTTATACTGGACACGTTTATTCATCGAAAGTCACAGTGATGGTTATACTGGACACGTTTATTCATCGAAGGTCACAGTGATGGTTATACTGGACAGGTTTATTTCATTTATTTTTAAGGATGGTCGCAGTTTGGTTTCAGACCTTTGCATATCAGTTACTTGGTCAGTTTCAGTTTAAATTTGACTGCAAGTACAAGATGTTTTGTTTTGCTGTAGACTTTCTAAATACCACAGAAAGAGCAAGTCGAGAGTCATCCCAGGAGTGTTTGTTCCTGTGTGGTGTTTCTCTCTGCTGGGACATGTGACATGCGTGTCATAGCTTTTGCTAGGACAGCTGTGAGGTCATATTACACTTATGTGTGTCCAACCCAGCCCATCTCTGTCTCCAGCCCCATCCACGTCCCCGTCCCCGTCCCCGTCTCCACATCAAGCCAGGCCCAGCTGTACACCACACTCCACAAATAGGTGCATTCATATTTTAAGTGTTGTGAATGCGTATACTCAGGCCATTAATATTGCCCCTAATGTACATGTTACTGATCGCTTCAGCCTTCAGTTCCTTGCATGTCTACAGACGAGAGGCACCCTCCGTTTTAAATGCTCTACCTCTCTCTCTATTCAGACTCCATTAAGGAATGCATCTAGCAGATAAAACTTGACGTTTTATGCAGCGGTGCAGTTCTCTGTTTAAATATTGTTTTAGCTGTTTGCTTTTGGCCATCTTGCTAGCATGCATGTCCAGGCTTAAATGCATTACTGGTAATCCCTGCTCAGTGTTTTCCGGTCATCATGTCATTATCATGGCATTATGCCAGTTTCTTTACTTTATAGATATATAAATATAAATACACACACATATATGGACACATTGACACAACCTGGCACACACTCAGCAGAGAAATTACGCTGTGTGACATGTCATTTCATCCCCCCAGGTCTAGGATGGCTTTTGTTCTAATTGCCCCTCTTTCTGCTTCTGCCCCCCCCCCCCCCCCCCCCACTCCAGTTACGCCCCCCCCCCCCCCCCCTGGGCCCTTGGGGACACTGGAGGTAATCTGAAATGTTCACAGTGAGTTTTACTGGCCACAGAGAAATGGCTGCCCTCTGCTCTTTGCTCTGTATTGACGGACTGTGTGTATAAGTGGCAGGATATTGGCTTTTGGTCTGAACTGTTAGTGTTGCTTTGCAGCGCTGGCTTTCTATCCAGGTATGTAAAATCACGTAATATTTTTATTTGGTGATACCAGATTATTTAGTTAAATATGTAACTGAAATGCGGTCTACAGCCCACCCTGGTAAAGCCCAGCAAACTGAGCTGAGCACCATGCTATTAATAGTTCTTGCTTCCTGTTCCTCTTTCTTCACTTTGTATTTGAGCTGTTTATGTAAGAAATGCATTGTGTGCTCACAAGTACATGGACAAAAGGAATATTTGATTAAGTAGAATTGATGTTGTGAAGTTGGTGATGTGACGTTGCGGGATGCATTAGACAGTCTGATGGTGCGTTCAGAGGTCATAAGTCATAGTCATAAGTCCATATTAGTTGCAGTTGCATAGAATTTTGTCCTGTACATCAAAAGAACATAATCAAATGTTTTGCAAACATCAGGAGGGGTTGACCGTTTTGTGGTTTGATGGGTTCATAGTAAGCATTGTTTTAAAAACGTGCAGAATGAATCACACTACAGTTAATCACTTCAGCATTTCAGTGTCGTGGTCTGTCACCCTACTGAGGTCCTATACAGTTTCCTAGCAACAGTGATTCGCTGGATATTTGCTTTTTCAGTTATTCACATTTAATCCACAGTGTTTTCTCATTCTAAACATATATGTTTGTGACTGGAGTTAAATCTTTATCAGACTGGTATTGATCGAGTGAGGCTGACATTCCTAGTTAAGCTCTCCGTGTTTGATTGGTTAGCCTGTGCATCTACTCTCTCTTGTTCTTCCCTTTTACTGCAACTCTAAAATGGCCTGGGAAACACTCAAAGGGCAGCGCAGAAATGCCCTAGCTCAGGAGAACAAGCCACGGCAGAGACGCTGGCAAATGTGTTTTGTGATACGCCCACCACCCCGTGTGCTTTTGCCTAAATGCTATGCTTGAGAAAAGAACAGGCTGCCAAATGACAGTAAGAGTGGAACCTCTATGGTAGCGAGGTGGTGCAGTCTTTCATTAAAGCGTCAGATCTGTTGCAGAGCTCACCGGTAATGGCTCTGTGTGAACAGAAGCACGCGGGGCCCTGGGCCTCTCTAAGGCCCCCCGCCCGGGCCCTGTTTAAGTCGGGGCCGGTAAAACGGAAGAGCGTCTCAGCGTTTGGATACATGCCCTGCAAGATGATGCGTGACGACAACAGAGGGCTGTGTGTGCTGTTGAGAAAGGTGACGTGAGTCTGCGTTGGTGTCTGCTGTGTGTGTAGAGAACACTGAGAGGAGTTCTAACTCTGTGCAGCTGGCGTAGAAGAAAGCAGAGCTGGAGAGGCTGTGTGTGTGTGTGTGTGTGTGTGTGTGTGTGCGTGCGCGTGCGTGTGCGTGCGCGTGCGTGTGTGTCCATTAATAGTTAAAGGCACATGACTGCAGGGTGTTGGGTTATCAGGGCAGTGTCACGCTCTCAGTTCTCATCTCGCGCTTGTAATGCTTTGGTTAGGAGCTGTTCGTTCACATTTTCTGTGATCCCAAGTTTAGAAAGTTAATGGCCGTACTTTCATGAAAGTCACAGAGAACTTCTGTATTCTGAAAAGGTCTTTACGAATCGGTCTAGTTTGTATTCCAGTTGAAAAATCAAGATTTTAATTAAGAAGTCAACAATACTTCACGTTCCTTTGTGGGTGAAAAAAGAGATCACGTGACTTCTGGGAATTCCCCAAATCTGGAATCTGAACAGTTGAGATCAGCAGACGCAGCGTGAGTCAGTCATGATGAAACCAGTTCCAAACGTGTTCCCAGTACCATTAGCACAACTGGTGATGTCAGGCTTGAGACGGGGAGCTCCATGCCAGTTCAGCAATATTAGGTCGCTATGGAGGATGTTCTGTTTAGACTGTGGACCTTTACTGTAATCACACTAGGCATGAAATGGAGAGTGAGGAATTATCGACCCGCAGGTTGGCCCTGTGGAATTGTGGTCTGTTTCCTGGGCTGTTGAGTATCTCCTGATTAATAAGGGGCCGAGGTGGTTCTGGTGTTTTGGGCTAGTGCAGCACAGGGACAGCTTGACTGTGTGGAGGAAGATGTGTGTTTTGGTTTATATGATCCACAAAAGTGAAAAAGTTCAACATTTTATGAGCCATGATGCCAGTGTTGTGGGATGAGAGTTTGGTTTGGTCTGCAAACCACTGACATACCTGTCAGTTGTGTTTCTGCTCTGTGTGTTTTCATCCGAAGCTTGTAATATGTCAAGCTAGTTTTTGTGTGTGTGTGTGTGTGTGTGTGTGTGTGTGTGTGTGTCGGGCACATGTGAGTGGTACAGGAAGCCTCTGGTCTGGCAGGCCAGTGCGTTTGGCTTCCCCCTCACAGGGGATCATGCTTGGGGCGTTGGAGGGGCGATATGGGGTGTGGGAGGGGCGGTATGGAGTGGGGGAGGGGCGGTATGGAGCGGGGGAGGGGCGGTATGGAGCGGGGGAGGGGTGGTATGGAGCGGGGGAGGGGCGGTATGGAGCGTGGGAGGGGCGATATGGAGTGGGGGAGGGGCGGTATGGAGTGGGGGGCTGGTCAGGCAGAAGGAGAATTATGAGTTATTAGCTGTTCTTCAGCTAATGCTGATCTACTAGAAACAGAATTGAATCTAAATGTTACTTATTAAAATTACCAAGGTAGGTTGATGCGCACAGCCTTTCCAAACGTAGCATAAACAAGGGAAAGGTAGAGAAGAAAAGAGATGATAGCTGCCCCAGGCTTCATCGAACATTCGCTTTGTTTCATTTATAATATGGCATATTGGACCTTAATAATTCAAAGCATGTTCAAGCCCTCAGCAGTTTAAACCATATGGAAATGAAGAGATTACATGGTGTTTAAAGTAGTCCATTAAACGTAAGAGCAAGTCCTTCCTGACCTGCTGGAGTTAGTACTACCTGGACTTCTTTAACGCTGCCGAGAAGATCGGTTACCTCCAATCTCCTGTGTACAGACAGCATGACATGACCTTGGCTCAGCTTCTGGATCTCATTGCCAGTTGAAGATCACGTGGCAGTGGAGTTTAGTCACGGGGCATGTTGGTACAGACACGGCGGTGTTGGAGGCCCGTGGACCTTTGATGTCTCACACGGTGTCTGTCGGGGACTAAAGGCAGCAGACACGGCCCATGCAGATGACAAGAACAGTGAAGAACTCTGAGATAAATATGATGAAACTCCATGTAGTACAGTAAGGCTGCGTGCCCTTTGGCCTGTGCTTCCTGTGTGAATCCATGTATGTAATGCGTAATGAGTGTCTGATTAAAGAGGAGACTCAAAAGGAGAGGATGTATGGAGCAGACGCTTTGAGATGCACCTGCACTCATATACGTGTTCCTCTGTGCTCTGTGGAGATCAAACTAAAAGATCTTTCATGGCTCCTCAGTTGAAAGCAAAAGATGAATGTGTGGAGCACATAATGGTGGGGCTCCTTTAATGTGGTGCTTAGAAAGACACGATTGACACGCATGTGAAATTACACACGTGTATGTAAAATTGGTTGTGTTTTTTTTTTTTGAAGGTTCATTCATTAATTGTGACCAGACTCAAACAGATGTGCAGTCGTAATTGGGTTACTGCATCAGGCAGATGGGTATGTCTCACTGGGAGAGGCTGCTTGTGATTCAGGATTGAGAAACACCAAACGCCCATGTCCAGGGTCACGACCCATACAGGTTCTGATTACAAATGAACTAATCGCTGACGGGAGAGAGCAGGAGCGTGAGTCCTCCGGTCTCCTCTCTCCAGGACAGGCTGGTGAGGAATGTCTGCTGGGGAAGGAGGGGTGGGAGGGAGTAATGTGGACCGAGTCATGTGAAATGTCTGTCCACGTGTGTGAAACCCATCCAAAAATCCAACTGAGACAAAATGCAGTGCTGGGACTTCATTGAACTTCACTGCACTTCACTGGACTTCACTGGACTTCACTGGACTTCACTGCGCACTGTGTTGATATTGGTTTAAAATTGGCCTACAAAAAGTGGACTTAAGTGATCACTTTCATGTCATGTTTCCATATTATGTTCATTTTGTGTTACATGCTGTATAGATACTGTGGTGGTGATTATTTATTGTGTGAGCACATTGGCTGGGCTTTGAAAGCCAAAGAAAATCTGCGCCTGAATTTGTTTACTTCAATTCACCTCCTCGGTGTAATGAATGAAGATGGAACTCGGTCTTTATTCACTCACATCCCCTTTACACAAAGTGTTTACACACACTTTAAGCGCAGCCCCAACCGTTGATCTTAAATGGATCTACAGGGCCGGTCTTGTCCTAAGCTAGTCCTACTCCACCTGTGGTGATTCTTTACTGTTCCTTGTTTGGGCTTAAAGCGAATGCTTGCATTAGCAACTACATCCAAAGCGGGATTAGTCTTGGTGAACGAGGGTGCAGGATCATGTCCTGTGTGTTGGTGGGCGGGGCCAACTTATGAGTCAGCACCCAGCTGACTACGAGCTGCAGCCAGTCGGTTCTGTGTAATGGAAGTGTGTGTGTGTGTGTTTGCCTGAATATGGCCTTAGCCTCCCCCTCTCCTGGCTAACGGTTCCTCCCGTCCTGTGCTTGCCTGTCCTTCCAGACATGCCTATCGCTGACTGAATGACCGGCTGACCGCCCAGGTGAGTCCCGCTGCCTGCCTGCTGTGGTCAGCTCTGTCTGAACACTGGTCCTATGGCTCGTGCAGCAGCCGTGTAAAAAAACAGTCAAGCTGGACCGTGCGGCTCCGCCCCCCTCCACTGGCTCCGCCTCCGCCCTGCCCCCATCAGACAGCCCCACCGGCCTGCCATCACCGAGACAACATCCTCAACCCCTGGCAACCATCACCCCCGGCGACCACGAGGATCAGTATGTAAGCGAAGAAGTCCTCAACCAGGTCAATGCGTACTGCAAAGATGCAGGAACCCTCACAGGTAAGGGTCAAAGGTCATTGTCAACTCCTGCACAGTCAACCCACAGAACTAATGCGGTAAACTTAGGTGAGGTGTCCTTTGCTGTTGGTTATGTCATTGCTGTCTGTGTGATTTAGAAATGTTTCTGTTCCTGCTGGAACCACTTCTAATGCATGTCCTAGTGTGACAGGAGTTTTTGTTTGAACTTTCTTGCATAAATCTAGAATTTTACCACATATACTAAATGCAAAATGGCTCAGAAACCCTGACACTGTTCGCAGGGAGTTGGCCATGCTTGTAATTTAAGGCTTTTTGCATACACATGCAACAGATAGGCCTAAACAACTATGTCTCTCTTACTTATTACTAACCACTTGAAAATTGGTTTAAACCTTTAATCTCTTGAAGAACTTGAATCACTTTTAATGATGTGATACCATGGATTTCACAACATTTTTCAGACCCATAGAGGTTATGAAGTGTGTCCAGGTTAACACGCCATAGATATCAAACTCTCCATCTACATGTGGGCGGAGCATCTGTAGCTGGCCATCATTTACCTTTATGTGTGGGCAAATTCTCACTATTTAATCCTCTTAACACATATTTATAAAATGTTATATGCAATTGGAGTCGGAGCAGTAAGCATGTAATCATATTAAGTTATTTGTAGGGCCATCTGTGCAGCATATAAGGTTACCACAAGCCAGAGATAAATGTTTTTGATTAGATTTTGCATTTACATTACTGTGGTCATACCTTATAGCCCGCTTTCATTTACTTACCTACAGAGAGAACAGATCCCACTAATTAACCTGACACTGTATTATCTTACATTTTTGTAATTTGCTTGAGATTGTTAATTACATCTTAAACGTTTTTGTGAAAAAAAGGTTTATAGTGTGTAATACTGCACAGTAATTAAATGTTTATTTTCAAACATGTCTTGGGTGGTATGTAGCATCACCCCACGTGCAGTACAGTCTGATGGTGCTATTGGAATTCTCGCCTCTGCAGCTCAGTGAGGGGCATGCTGGGATATCGGAGATCTGCACTAATGTATGCGCACATGGGCGAGTGGGGTCGTGTCACACCTGCAGGTCAACACGCACACGGAGGTCCTGCGCTGGTTCTGGCTCGTACATCGCTGCTACAGCTCTTGATCACCACTTACTTGATTAGCCACATGAATGCCGAACAGAATAAAATAACTCTATTCAATTTGAACCTAAATATCTAGTGTGCAGCCAGGCTACAGTGCGAGGTTGAAACTCCACCTTCAGTGATGTTTTACTGTTTTACTGTGAGTTTAGTAGTTGTACATCTGACTCTTACTAGACTTCACAATGCTACACTTACTGTATTCTGTTGCTGTAACCAGTAGTGGACTTGTTCACTTTAGAGAGCGTTTACTTTGAGATGGTCTGACCAACAGAGGATGAGAGGCTATAATGTGATTTAGCACAGTCTCCTCAGCTGGGTTATGTAGCCAACTGCTTTTACTACGCTCTTCACAAATGCCTGAATTGCACCTTTTGTGATTCTGAAGTGTGCTAGAGATTTGTGCTTTTAATTTGGGCACAAAACCTTTTAGAACTTTGTATAAGCATCCTCATGATGCCCCAAGCTTTTAGGATAATGCTTTTACATCTCATTAAAGTAAGAGTGAACGTTTGGCAATAACTATGCTGGCATATGGTGGGGGTTCTCTTCCTGCGGGAGAGAGCGCTGACCCGGGTGTATTTCTCTTCCTGCGCTGATCTGGGTGTATTTCTCTTCCTGCAGAAGCATGTGCTGATCTGGGTGGTTCTCTCTGCTCCTCTCCTGGATGCTCAGGCTATGAGACGTGCAGCCACACAGACACACGCGTGCAGACACAGGGCAGACACAAGTTCTGGATCATCTCCTTTATATCAGCTGCTCCCTGCAGGAGAGAGAAGTGGAGAGAGTAGGACCACTCCTCATCAGTACCTCCCTGGCATGTAGCACTAGTGCCGCCCCCCCCCCCCCCCCCCCCACACCCAGGAGCAGGTGTAGTGGAGCTCATGCTCCTCCTTTAGGGAAACCGTCCCCCAGGAAGCTTGATCATGTTAGTGGGGGCTCACTGACTCCAGCAGATCCACAGAATGGCTCCTTTGGGGAATAAACCATTTTCTTTTGTTGAATTACACAGTAAAGGGGGATTTTAATCTCGAAATTGTTTTAATCTGTCACTTGCCGTAATGTGTATTATTTAACAATATTGTGTTGTAGTTGAACACTACAGTTGACCTACAGAGGAATAACAATGCTCTAAATGTCCTACAAAGAACGCTTTATAGAGGAAAATCTTAAATGTCTGTTTTTCATACTTGACATATGCCTGTCCAGCGGTAGCATCATGAATTATGCAGGTCGTACGGCTGGATTTGGTCCCTTAGCTCTAAAACGTCTGATAGGTCTACCATGAATGAGCTTATGAAGCAACAACACACAGCTGCCCCTGAAACAGCTGAGCAGTTGACCACTCTGAGCAGTTGACCACTCTGAGCAGTTGACCACTCTGAGCAGTTGACCACTCTGAGCAGTTGACCACTCCGCAGTCAACTCAAGCATATTTCAGATTAGCCCTCACTTGCTTTGTTTGTTTTCTAAAGCTACTAGTTGAGCTGAGAAATGCTGGATGTGACTGACTGTCAGGACTTTATTAAGGTGTCATGGGCAGAGAAACATCAACAAAGAGGGTTGCCTGCTAAGATCTTGTGAGGTAGTGGATTCTTAAGAGCTTGTGAGGTAGTGGGTTCTTAAGATCTTGTGAGGTAGTGGGTTCTTAAGAGCTTGTGAGGTAGTGGGTTCTTAAGAGCTTGTGAGGTAGTGGATTCTAAGAGCTTGAGAGATAGTGGAGGATTATTAGAGGTGAAGTGAGTGGGCTGAACCCTAAGCGAAACCCTATTGGTTCAGCACAGGATATTTGATCTCCCGTGCTGTGTAAAATTACATTGGGTAGGTATTTAATCTTGACAGGTTGCATCTGTCAAGAGGTCAGTCATCACATTTTTATTGGGGAGAGCCAAGTGATGATTCAGTGCACCTTTGGTGCAGGACATGAACACTAGGTTCTGATCTATTGTGTTCTTGTGGTTTGATTCATTGCTTAGCAGTTTGACACACTGGAGTTTGTCTAAATCGTTGTCACTTGCTGTTACTGTTTTAAACACAGTCCACCACACATCTAACCTATATGAATCTCACAGTATGTTACTGTTAATGGCAATTGAATTGCATTTGAATGCACTGAAGTTAGGCAAGATAGCATACTCCCTACATGGCTTATTTGTGAATTCTGCCATCTTGTGGATATTTAGGGACATGCATGGTGCTTCAGAATGTAACTGGTCATAATTGTTGCATGCGTTAAGTACAATATAGTTTTGTCTGACAGGATGGTTTCAGCATCATTCCTTGTTTAAAGGACTTCATACACAGAGATGTTGTTGCTAAGTGGCAATCCCATGCTGCTACTGCTGGAGTTAGTACTGCCACTGATACACGTGTAGGTCTGTTATATCTCAATCTCAGCAGACAGGACACTCTCAGTACACTCTCTGTCCCCGAGTTTGCAGACTGTCCATTTTGTGAAACAACTTTGAGTTAAGCCTAGTTACTTTGGCTTTTATGGTGTGTGGGTGGGTGTGTGTGTGTGTGTGTGTGTGTGTGTGTGTGTGTGTGTGTGTGTGTGTGTGTGTGTGTGTGTGTGTGTGTGTGCACGCACATGTCTGTGTGTCCCTGTCTGTATGTGTATATGGGGGGGGGGGCTTTTAGGCTTATGTATTTAATGCTGAATTCCTGCTTTTGTCCAAATCATCGGAGAGCGTTAACAGCAGCGGTGTTTATGCAGTCAGCCTGTTGCGACGTGCTCGCAGCAAACCGCCTGTGCGGTGTTTCCAGGGCACAGCCTCTGTTTAGCCATCATTACCATGGTGACGGGGAACACTGCTATACAGCTCAGCAGGACAGTCTGGTGGCCGCATGCCAAATCTCACTTCATTGAGTAACAATGAAGAGACTCGGCCGTTCTGGCATTTCAATAGTTCACCCAGAGGCACATATATTTTATACTGACTACTGCTGGCTCTACAGAAGCCTTTAGCCAACACAGCTCTTTGTGTTTATATTACAAAGTTACTATTCTAACAATCATGAGGTTTCTGTGTATTCTGTGCTTATTAAACATGCTAGTAGGGAATCTGGTTTTGAAATATGTATCCCCCCCCTCCCGGTAAATGAATGGACTGCTCTAATTTTAATAGGAAACTGCCTGCTTTAAAACTACTTCTTTTAGTAATACTACTGTTTTAATAGTTGGTGTTTAATACTACTGTTTTAATACTACTCCTACTATTAGTAATAATGCTCTTTTAATACGACTATTATTAGTAATATTGCTGATTTAACACCAGTACTAGTACATCTGTTCTGTTCCCTGTTAATATAAACTGCCTGTTTACACGTTATGTGAATTCTACATACATCTGTCAGACGTTCTCAGGGTGACTAGCTACCAGGACTGATGAGAAACCATTCAGAGAAGTGATTCACTGGGAACCCTTGGGATGGGTTTGTCTGTAAGGGTAGTGAATGTAACATGTAATTGTGAGGTTCCCATGAATTTCCCCATAGGTGTTCATACAAAGCAAAGTTTAATCCCTTCAGTCTTACTCAGGTCAGATTACATTAGCTAATAATTAGCCGCTTTCTAATGAGCTGTGTAGACAGAATGGAGAGGGCTGGGGTGAAGGTTTGTTTACCTGTTTTTAGCTGTTTGCTCGCCAGATTATGGGGCTGATCCAGTTAAATGGTGGGCTGATCCAGTTAAATGGTGTTCTGATCCAGTTAAATGGTGGGCGGTTTATGTATATTGCGTACACTTGTTCACACATTAACTCCTTCTGTAACATGTGCACTATGTACATATGAAGTATGATGAACCAGAACGAGAGTTTCCTGCTGCGTTTTCAGTTTTTTCTTCCTCTGCCGTTAGACTCCACTGGGTTTTGTCTTTACTGATCCCTTTCGCTTTTCAATCGATCAATCAGTCAAATTTTATTTTTACAACAGTTGTTGTCACAAAGCAGCTTTACAAGTGCCGAGTCCTAGCCCCCAGTGAGCAAGCCAAGGGCGACAGTGGCAAGGAAAAACTCCCTAGTTTTTTATTTTTTTGCAACTTCCTGTCTTAACATATTTGGACACTTGTGCCTGTGTCTGTTCACAATGACCCCTGACCCCCTCAACCACGTCTCCCGCCCTAAACACCGGGGACAGTGAGGGGACAATAAGTACAGCAGGACCCCGCTCATGGAGTAATCCAGTCTATGTTTAGGGAGGTGCATGTGACTGGTGTCATCAGCATACCAGACATGCTTGGCACTCCCTCTCTCCCTCCCTCTCTCCCTCCCTCCCTCTCTGATCTCACCCATTCCCTCTGTCCCTCCCTCTCTCCCTCCCTCCCTCCCTTCCTCCCTGATCTCACCCATTCCCTCCGTCCCTCATTCTCTCCCTCCCTCCCTCTCTCCCTCCCTCTCTCCCTCTCTGATCTCACTCATTCCCTCTTTCCCTCCCTTCCCCTCTCTGTCCCTTCCTCCCTGATCTCACCCATTCCCTCCGTCCCTCCTTCTCTCCCTCCCTCCCTCCCTCTCTTCCTTCTCTCCCTCCCTCCCTCTCTTCCTCCCTCCCTCCCTTCCGCTCTCCCTCCCTCCCTCCCTCTCTGATCTCACTCATTCCCTCTGTCCCTCCCTCTTTCCCTCCCTTCCCCTCTCTGTCCCTTCCTCCCTGATCTCACCCATTCCCTCCTTCTCTCCCTCCCTCCCTCTCTCCCTCCCTCCCTCTCTCCCTCCCTCCCTCTCTCCCTCCCTCCCTCTCTTCCTCCCTCCCTCCCTTCCGCTCTCCCTCTCTCCCTCCCGGACTTGTTCGCTCCACGTCCTGCTCTATCCTAAAGGACTGGAAAATGTAAGTTGGTCAAGAGGAGTCTGAGCGCTGGGGCGGCCGAACCATGAGTAAGTACCGAGACCCCGAGATTAAGATCAGATTCGTGCACTCTGAGGCGAAATGCCGCACCCTTCGCCTTCCAGTCTGAATGAGAGGGGCTTCGGGAACACGGCTCTGGGCTACGCGGGACTGTAGGGTGGGCTTCTGCCTGCTGACCTGTGACCACATGACTCGTGAGGTCAAGGTCGAACTGTAGGGGCATGTGACCCTCTTCACTGTTTGACAGACAGGGAAAAACGGACCATATTTTCAACTCTTGAAGTAGTGAAGAGTGTGAAGTATTTTCTTTGTTAGTACTAAACTAAACTTGAAAGAAACGTTCTGTATCTTTTTGTAAAAATCGTACGTTTGGAAAAAGTCTCATGAAATTGACTGTTGTTTGGCTAGAGAAATTTGACATTGTTCTATGTTCTGTACTACAGAGAGTAAGAGAGAAACAAACAAAAAACAGACTGCCACACACAGCATGTTGTCTTACTAGTTAAAAATGGCCAGATTTTACTGGACTATTTCACATATGAACGCAAGATTACTCAGCAGGCTTGGTTTTAAAACAAAGTGTCCACGCTTCACAGTGTTGAGCAGCTGTGTCTCATCAGAGCTCCCCCCCACCCCCCGTTCAGATACTCGGCGCCATGTTGACCGCTGCACTGTCAGGGGAACGTCTGATCTGGGATGCCATGTTGTGCAGGTCGAGGGGACTCGAAGGACAATAATGTTTGCCAGTGGAGCGGTTCCACTCATGAAGCACAGACCTAAAATACTGGCGGGTCAGATGGTGCGTTTGCACGTCAGTAACTCTCACTCTCTCAGTAACCTTTATTCATCATGGACCCGTCAGCTGACAAAAGGAGACACTAAATTTGGACATACTTCTAGGAATTGTAGATATAGATCATGCTGTTGTAGATCAGCATGTTTGACTGGTTAAGAACCCACACATGCTTCGTGTATTTTGTTATTTATAGAGTTTAGTTTTAGAGTTTTCCTATTGGAGCAAATCTGGCAATTTTGATGTAATTAAATGACTGATGATTTAAATCATCTTGCCTAACGTGTTCTGGTTTGAAATTGATCCCTTAGGTTGACTCACAACAAACCAAATATCTGTTTTCCTCTTGTGTAATACTATTCTGCTCCCAAACCTGCATTCACTAGGACATAATCTAATCATGATCCTGTCAGCAGGACAGTTAACAGCTAACTGTGAGTCTTAGTGAGTTTTAGTTTTGTCTGTGCTGCTTCTCAGTTCTGTTGATTAAAGATGTTCCAGCTAGATTAGAGTCACTACCGTAACATTTCCATCCTGTTGTCTTTGCAGTGTCACTCTGCAGTGTGTTTCCGGCATGGTATTTGTAAAACTCAGCAGGTGTGTGTGCATATGTATAAATGTGAATATGAAGTATTGTTTTTGTGTATTCACATTCCTGAAGTAAGATGTATTCTGTAACCTGAGAAACCCGCACACTCCTGCTGCACCCTACAACCGCTCCCTTGATCCCTCGCTCCCTTGCCCTCTCGCCCTCTCCGTCTCCTAGACCTGTTCTTACACGACCCCTAGAGGTCGGCGCCCAGCGGCCGGTGCTGACACTCCACACCCGTCCTGTCCAGCAGCGTTCAGGCTGAGCAGAGTTAACGTGTGTTATACTGCTCTGTTGTTTCCATTCTACTGATGAGTGACCTGTGCATTTAATTTTCTCCTGAAATACATTCAACATTTTAGTGCATCAGCACTTGCACACAGTTACGCCGAGTTTCTTTTGGCCCTCTGCTGCACGGTGTCTCCTGCACGGTGACCCCAGTGATGTCATGGATTAGCCTTGGCGTTGCACAGACGCCGTGATGAGTCAGGCGTGTTGTAGAGAGAGATCTGTATAGGGAAATGGCATCAATCTACCTGGGACAAACACTGAACGCTAACAGGCAATATCTTGACCTCTGAAGACTTCGTGTGATTGGACAGCAACATCATTTCAGTTTTTTTTCTGTACAGCAGGCAAGAACTGTAGAAACCTCCAATGGCCTTCAATTTTCTTGGGACGAGATTGCGTACTTTTCCAACAGGCCACTAGAGGGAGACATGAGACTCATATCTGTTGTCAGTTCAGACATTTCATTGCAGTACTGTTGTCCTAGAAAGTTTCTTGTGCCTGAAGGATTGTATGTTAGAGATACTCGCAATATTTGTTACATTTTCTTCCACTCTTTTTACACAATAATGAATTAATAATTGGTTTAGATTTGGAATCAGATAATTTGTTTAATATGAATGTATTTTTGTTTTATTTAAAAACATCCCAAATTTTGGAGTACATTGTATTTTCTTATACATGCTGATGTTTGTTCTGTTTCTGGATTGTGTCATCCATCTTAACTCCCCCCCCCCCCCCCCCCCCCCAGCTTGTAATTATCCCAGTGTGAATCCGTTCTCTCTTCCAGTGATTTCCACACGTCTCCTCCCTCGTTCTAACTCCTCCCCTTCTCGCTGTCTCCTCTCAGATGTGTGTAACAGCACTGACCTTCCAGAGGTGGAGATCATCAGCCTGTTGGAGGAGCAGCTGCCCCACTACCAGCTGAGAGCCGACACCATCTACGGCTATGAGCACGACGACTGGCTGCACACGCCCCTCGTCCCCCCTGACGCCAGCCTCCACCTGACCACTGAGCAGATCGAAGAGACCCTCAAGTACTTCCGTAAGGCGTACGCCCTTGAACCCGTTTCGTCCCCCTGTCTCTCAGTCCCTGCGTGTCCTCTCTCTGTCTCTCTCACTCTGTCTGTGGTAAAGTCATGACCCTGTGCTGCAGAATGTTCACACACGGGGTTGGGGTGGTCCCTTGGTATGTTGAGACTTGTCAAAACTCTATTAGTAAGTCTTTTTTAGTTATTTTATTTCTCTTTCCTTGGGTGCTGGAACAGGACTGGTGACCAGTGTTCTCAGAGTGACTGCACACTTACATTCTTTAAAACTTTAGAATCCGTAAAATCAGCAAACTATAATTATTCTCCCTGATCCTGAATAATAAGGTTACATAAGGACCTCTTTTAGAGAAATTAATTTAAGAGTAGTAATGTTGGGACATAAAGCATAAGACCAGGGGAGTTGATAGAGTTAATGGTTGATGCAGTTAATTAACTGGTTAATTTATCACAGAAAATCTTAATGCGATTGAGTAGTTCTTTCAGTAATCAAACCAAAGACTCTGTGAATCAATGACAACTTCAGTTGCTACAGCAAACAGTCCCCCTAAGACTGGGTACCAAGCAACATGTATACTGATCTAATTGGATGGCATATCTGTCAGTCAGATGGTCTGGCTTTGGGTTTACGGTAAACACTGGTCATATGGTCGAGCAATTGTGTTTTTACCATGTGCTCATGTAAACAGAGATCTCATATTGCTCTCTTTTTAAGCAATAAAGTCACTGATATCCTGTATGATTTTAAATTTCTGTTGGAATACCCCTTTTCATATATTTAATATATTTAGATTTACAACCTTTCAGTTCACACTAAAATCATTTTAACCAACGGTTTATAAAATGTTTTCGTTCATATAAAATGGGACTGATTCTGTTTAATCTTACTTTAAAATAGCCCACACTCAAACAGACCCCTGTAGGATCAGACCCCTGATAATCATAGATACAGGTTACCTCATGTTTTCAACATCTTTGTGAGAAAGCAGTGTGTTCACATTCACAGTTGTGATGATTTATCGATGCGTTTTGCTGTGTGTACCATCCACTACTACAGTAGCGCCGTAGGGCTGAAATACTGCTGGCCTCATCTCCCCCCACCCTCTCCACCGTCCAATCACCAGCCCCCTCCATCTCCACCGTCCAATCATCAGCCCCCACCATCTCCACCGTCCAATCATCATCCCCCCACCATCTCCACCGTCCTATCATCAGCCCCCACCATCTCCACCGTCCAATCATCAGCCCCCACCATCTCCACCGTCCAATCATCAGCCCCCACCATCTCCACCGTCCTATCATCAGCCCCCACCATCTCCACCGTCCAATCCCCAGGCCCCATCATGTCATCAGTATAAGCCAAAAGGCCCCTGCTGGGGAGTCAGGAGGTGAGGCGTCTCCTCTGCCACGTCCTGCTCCAGGGACCTTCTGCCACGACCTGCTCCAGGGACCTTCCTGCCAGCCCGACGGTTTGAATGGGGGCAGGAGTCTTGGGACTAAAGAGCTTCATTTTCCACCGGGATCTTGGAACAGCCCTGTGGCAGAAATAGAGTTGATTATATTTCTGGATGCAGTGGATTGAAATTGGCACTGAAAAAAATGAGGAAATTGCTTCACATTTAAAAATGGAGGAAAAGTTCAATTGGACACTCTTTACCATTCTTTCTGGTTGAGTGGCCTCTTTACTGTCTGGCCTGTGTGTCTGACTGTAACATGGTTTCTGTATGTCTGATCTCTGTCTGTACTGCCATCCCCCGCTGCTCTGAAGATCAGATATTGTTGGCCGTCCCTTTTGGCAAAGATGGTGTGCTGTGTTCTTCCCCTGACGAGCCCTTTAGCTTCCATTCACGCTGCATTGTGGAGCATCACATCAAACTCACTGACCTGGAGTGGAGCAGGTCGCTGAAAACAGTGTGAGACGGCAGCGCAAACAAAACCAGCCCGAGGAAGTCAAAGCACATGAATGCAGACGCTACCCTCCGGCTGGAGACTGAGACAGTTGCTATAGCAACCACTTTAGAGGGATGAACCGTGGAAATGAGGGAGAGTTGCGGGGAGGGTGTGTGTGTGTGTGTGTGTGTGTGTGTGTGTGTGTGGGTGGGGGGGGTGGGTGTGGTCTTGTGACGGCTGTCGAAAGGAGGAGCTCGGCCCTGACGCAGCGCCATCTGATTGGTGGCTCATCCAGGAAGTCGCCGCCCCTGACGTTCGCAGTGCAACCTTGACTAGGCAGTGCTGTGCTGTGCAGCCCTCCTGCGCACTGCTACTGACTCTCACTGCACCGAGCCCCACGTCTCGGCCTCCGACCGACGGAGGCACCGCACAGCTACACCCGCCAGCTGGGACGCTACGCCTACTGCCTGCTGGCAGGGAGAATGATCTGTCTGGTGGGGGTGTGTGAGCGTGTGTGTGTGTGCGTCACTACGGACGGCGGGCGCTGCGTCGCGAGGCTCAAGGAGACTGAACATGCAGAGATTTGTGGAGGCTGAGCACTATGACCTGGACTGGTATTATGAAGAATGTGCTGATGGTAAGATGCTGCTGTCTCTGCTCGTCTTAGCCAGAGAAGGGGAGGGGCCAAACATGAATGACAGCAAGAATATGAATGATGATAATAGCACAGAGTGAGTAAAAAGCAAAATGGTGTGTGAGTGTGTGTGTGTGTGTGTGGGGTGGCCTGGCTGGGTGACTCAGAGTGGTGATTGAGACTGAGATTGTAAAGCAAAACATCAATATTATCTAGAATATCTAGCAAGCTGAACGCACAAGTCAAACTATCAAGACAGACTGATGGAGCTAGCGCAGACGGGGGGGGGTGTTGGCGCAGATGGGGGGGGGGTGTTGGCGCAGACGGGGGGGATGCTAGCGCAGACGGGGGGATGCTTGCGTAGACAGGGGGGTATTAGCACAGGTATCTCTGCAGCAATAATAAACTTCTGCTCACATGGCCTTGAGTTGCATCAGACAGTGATGCCCGTGTGTGTGTGTGTGTGTGTGTGTGTGTGTGTGTGTGTGTGTGTGTGTGTGTGCGCTTTAGTTTATAGCAGTTGCTAGCACACAGCAGTACTTCCAAGTCTGTGAGGGCATTTCAACTAAATAAAGCCTCCTTTGTACTGATCTGGTAATGTTGACAGTCACCACGGTGACATCTGCGCAACGGTGGACTCAAATAATGCTTTAGCAAAACACAGGAGGTCATTAGCTGCTTGCACAGAATAACAGAACATATAGCAGGCTTTGTAACGAACAGTAGAATTACGTAGAATCAGATAAGATGAACACTTTCATTCCTTCGTGTGTGTGTGTGTGTGTGTGTGTGTGTGTGTGTGTGTGTGTGTGTGTGTGTGTGTGTGTGTGTGGCTCGGTTTGTTGATAATAGCCATCATTTCCTCCCCTCATGTCAGTGAGGCCGTCACTGGTCAGCAGTGCCCATGTCGGTGCTTCTGGTGTGTGGCTGTGTAGGCCGGTCCAGCTCGGCCCGTTCACCTAGAGCTGCATGATGTGTGTGTGTGTGTGTGTTGCGGTCTGACTCACGACTGCTGGTTGATATGAGACACCGATGGCATGACAACATGGCACCTTGAAGTGGACTATTTTAAGTCTTATGTAACACTTTGTCGGGCCTGGTGTAATGAGTTCATACTCAGGAGGATTATGGATTATGTAATGTCACCGGTATACATTGTATTTCTAAATTGGACTTTTGTTCGGCACTTGTGTATTGCGTAGCCTGATTTAATCAGTAATTTCCTGCTGTCCGTGTGCGGCCCTCTGAGTACATCGGTCTTTTCCTCTCAGCTGCCTCTTCTGTTTGTTTATATTTCGATCCGGTTTTTGTTGTACTCGAGCTCATCTTTCGTAGCAGCGTAAATGACTCGTAGGGTGTCTGGCGAGCTCTGTACCAAAGATCTCTGTCAACGTGGTGCGCAAAGAACTCAATACAGAACAAGAATCTAAACTAAAGTGTTTAGTTTAGAAAACTAAGTTTCTGCATGAAGAAGAAACTAAAGTGTGGTTTAGTTTAGAATAAACTCTTATGTTTCTTCACACCCATTTTGGATATATAATGAACTGAAAAGAAATGGCAATAATTAAAACACAACTTCACTCATTGTGGAGGTTGGTTCTGACCCACATTTGGTACGTGGGGGGGGGGGTCCTCACATGCTCTGCTGTAAACTGCTGCTCCACATCCTGATGGAGAGGAGGGCACTCCTCCGCCTTCACACACACACACACACACACACACACACACACACACACACACACACACACACCCCTCTCTCACACTCTGTTCTGTTTTGTGGGTTTGGAGAGTGGGAGGAGAGGAGTTAAAACAGCTCGGACAAAGGCGCGGACATCACAGCCGCCGCACTGCCTGGCTTTGCTGCTTTTGTGAGAGGTGTTTTGTGTGTTTTCTGTAGGAATGCGAGGCCTGTAGTAAGTGAATGCTGACCGACAGGCCCCTGCAGAACAATGCTAATTGTGTCACGGTGGCACAATCGCAGTAGTGATTATAAATAGTTTGGATGTTTAGAGTGTGACACACCGTGCCTCATGAAGATTCGGGGAAGAAAGGAGAGATGGTACAGGCCTGCCTGAGCTGGTGTTTCACCTTAACATTTAGAAGGACGGAACCATTTCTGATGACACGTCAATATGGGCCATGTGACCCTCATGCTGTTTTACTTGTTGTGTGTGTATGTCTGTGTTGAGCTCTTGGACAAGCTGTATTACACAAACCATGAGAGGCTTCTGTGAGCCTACACTCAGCCTGGCGACACCTACTGCCACTGGGTGGTAATACAGTCAGTGAAGTGGGCGGGTCTTCAGCAGTGTTGACATTGGTGTATTTTCCTTTTCTAGTTTGACAAATATTACTTTAAGGATTTTTTAAGCTACTCTATCTGTCCTTCATCTTAGAAAAGGCCATTATTATCAGCTGCTTGGCGTAATGGTAAGTGCTGCTGTCTGTGCTGGAGTTCCAGTGATTACATTTTGCATGACAACAGGGAAACAAACTCACCTGGACACATCACATGGCCACACCTACTCAACAGGTGTTGCCTGACAACTATGCTGTGCCTTGACCCATTGCTATGGTGCATGAAAGGAAGAAACCATTCCAGTTTCAGAAGGGAGGGGTGCTCAGCTTCCTATTTTGGCTAAGAAATAGTATCTTCTTACTAAAAGAAGAATACAATGCTAGTGTCTAATGCCACAATACTAATTTAAATCATCCAGTGCTAACCATTCATTGTCAGCCAGTGATTTCTTATAAAAATTAATTGATTTTGTTTTTGGCATTGCCCTTTCATTTGTAATTAAGTAAGTGGTAGTGGCAGGGCTCTTAGTCACAGACTGCTGGCAGGTGTGTGCACTGGGCAGAGTGCTGTGTGTCTTCTCAGAGCCTTGGACATGGTTTGTTTAATCTGAGAAGCCGTTCGAAATGAGGATGACAGTTGTGAAAATGGCACGAGGCAGTGGGCACACCTGCCTACCTCTGCGTCACTAGCGCACAGAGACCATGGAGCCGCGCTCTCTCGACGCTACGGAGAATTATGAGTGTGATTCTTCCTCAGAAGTGCTGGATTATACTGCTCTGTCTAGCTTCACCAGCTCCAATGGCACTGATGATGAACAGGACGATGAGGAGTCTTACATACTGGCTGAAGGTACCGTCTTCACCTCTGGGGACAGAGAGCGTGTCTCGGCCCGTTCTGCTGGGCTCTAAGCGCTCTTCATGTTGCAGAACTCCAGCTGAACTTTGCTGTTTACATTTCTGATAACTTTTGCCCTGGAACAGGTTTGGGTTTGGCTCATAACGTTAAGGTTGTGCAGAACTACGTTCGTATTGCAGGGTTTATATTTGTCAGTTTTGTATGCCCACATTTTCATAGTTGCATAACTTAATTTTTTAACCACATAACAGGCTTTGTCTGATTAAACTGCAGATAAAACCACGCCATCACATTTGTGATTATCTGCTATGTGCTCAGGTACGTGATTGAGAACACGTTTCAGGTGCTTCGTTTGTGTGTTAACTGCTTTTGAGTGAAGGACTGTCTGCAGGCTGCATGAAGAATAAACATGGAGACCTGTATGCAGGGAGGTATTCTTCTCTCGTCACGCCAGCTACACCTCCCTCCCCTCCGTCAGCACACAACCAAGCCCAAACTGTCCCGACCCGGGTTTGTACATGACCCTACGCACTAGCCCATGCGGTCTTCATTCAGTCCACCATTAGACTTTGCCCAATAGCAAGTGTATCGTAAGCTTCTAACATGTTGTTTATACCTACAGTATGAATTACTCCAGAAAATACATATTGTTGTTGACCACTCGTGTTTACTTTGTGGGCCGTAGTAAGGTTGTGTGCTTTTGTGAAATACACTAAAGGAAGTTCATCTCAGGTTTCCATGGCCTTGGCTGTGTATTGCAGGCTCCTGTTATCTATTGATGAGTTTGAGCTCAGTTTCACCGGTCTGCTCATCATCCACACTGCTGTCCCTACGGATGAGGGTCGGCCCTGTTTCGGGCGGTGCTGGGTGGAGGACTGAGGTTTGCGTAGCCACAGTCTGGTTGGCTTGCTGCACCCAGCCTCTGTACAGTGCTGTACATTCTGTGTGTGTTGTTCATAATGAGTCACTGTTGGTGTGGTGAAACTTTTATTTTTATCTGATTCATTTGATTTAATGATTCTCTAGTGCGCTATTGTACTCAATCTGATTGTTGTCAAGAAGCTAATGGTGACATTTGATCTCTCATTTCAGTTTTGACATTTCTTAATTTAAAGAAAAATCTTGAGGTGTTCAGTAGAGAATCGGGGGGGGGGGGGGGGTATTGTCTTTCTTTTGATAACCAGAGCTTAATTGCTCCATGTTAAAGCTAAGAGAAAGAGTGCGTGTGACTGTGTGTGCGTGTGCACGTGTGCCTGTGTGGAGACTGCAGAGGGAATCAGGGAGAGATTAGACAGGCTGTCTGTTGGCCCTCTGGTGTGTGACGCAAATAGCAGTGCCTGCTTTGCATCTTCAGCCTGTGGTCCAGTGGCAGAGAGCAGGTGATGCACGGGGCCGTGTTCACCATCACGGCCACAGCAGCGTCGCACGGGGCCGCGTTCACCATCACGGCCACAGCAGCGTCGCACGGGGCCGTGTTCACCGTCACGGCACGGGGCCGTGTTCACCGTCACGGCCACAGCAGCGTCGCACGGGGGCCGTGTTCACCATCATGGCCTGAACTCCTGCAGCAGGACGTGTGTGTCAGCTGTTCCAGCTATTATCAGTGGGGAAGTGTTTACTGCTAATAAAACCTTACTGCTGCCAAACACAAACACAGAGTACAAAAATCCCTCGATTGATACTGTGGCATTTGCAGTATCTGTAGTTTTGGTAATGGCGCTCTTTTTTATTTTTCTCACGGTGCCCTCTGACATGTTCAGTGGGTAGTGCTGCCTTCATAGTCGTAGAGACCTGGTGGTAGTTTCTGCGATTTTATTGCTGAATAATTAAATGAATGCATTACATTTAGAAGAGCCCACTCCATCTTATCAAACATTACTAAAGATAACTAAAGAGAACTGTATGTAGTATAAATGTATTATTCAGCTGCCTGTCTGTTGACTGGCATTGCCTTTGTGGCTTTGATTGGGTAGTTGGTCATTTCAGTATGATTTGTCTGTTTTCTAATGTGTTAAATGTAACCAAAGTATTTTTCACGTGTGTGTGAACATTTGACAGGATGGAGTGTGATTCTCAGAACTCCCAGGACTGTGAGGGCTATAATTCATGTTGTCTGTCGAAGTATATGGGTGACTTTCACACCCAATGGCATAATTCAACAAAGTGTTTAGTGTCCGTGCATGAAGCACACTGTGTACATGTATGTTCAGTACATGTTCCTGGACTAGCTATGCATTAGTAATATTAAGAGATATTTGCGTAGACGTCTTCAATCACAGCCATACATTCCAGAAGGAAGAAAAACACCTTGATTTCTTGCGATACTGTATGTTTTAAGATGGGGTCATTTAATTTAAACGTGCTAATGCTAGCTAGCACTTGTGTGTTTGTGTGTGTGTGTGTGTGTGTGTGTGTGTGTGTGTGGGGGGGGGGGGGGGGGGGGTGTTGGTTGAGTCTCTGTTGGGTTTTCCACTTCGGACCACTATGTTCTGGAGGGGATTTTGTGTGTGTGTGTGTGTGTGTGGCCACATACATGTTAACTGGTGCGTTACAGACATGAGCAATACTTCACAGGGACAGCACTAAGTGGGTGGTGCTCTTAGAGCATCTCACTGGTCAGACTGTTTTCATATAAAGAACTAATGGTGCACTGTAGCTCCTCCCCACGGTGTGTGTTTAGTGCGATGGAGTGACCAGTCCAGTTTGATGCCGCTGACTTCTCCTCCTTTACCGTGCAGTTCTGTGTGCTGACCGAGTGGGCCAGATGACTAAGACATACAATGACATAGATGCTGTTACACGTCTGCTTGAAGAGGTAAGTCCATCGTGTGTGTGTAGCAACACAACTCTAGATGCTACAGTTCAGCCTTGGGCCTGTAGTGTTCAAGATTACAACCCGTGGTAGACACATCCAGTTGGGGGAGAAATACACCGTGCAGAGAAAACACAAATTGCAGGAAATTTGTATTCAGAAAAAAAATCTGCATCTGTAGGCCACAGTGAGCAGTATTTAGTGTGATCTCCTCTTACACAAGAGCAATAGTAAAAGAGACATTCAACCTAGAGGTTTTGTTTTGGGAAGTGCTGATGGAACCCTGATGTATAGCAGAAGAGTTCAACACGCATGTCAGGACAGTGCCACCATGACACAAGATGTGCTTAGTCCGACCTTTTGTCATTTTTGTGTATACGTTTGCTGTATTTTCTGTTTGTATGTTAATGAAGAGACGCCATCATATTACCGTTGCTAAAACAGCATATCTCATGGTGTCCTAGGACGTTTGTACAGTGCTGTACATGTGGGGATTGCAAATAGCTTTACCTCTAGCAGGTGAGCTCCGTGAACATGCACCATAGGCCAGGAAAATGTCCCTGCAGAATAGAGAGGTTGTTCTGTTCCTAGATTGCACAGGGGGTTTGCATGTGGTCATCTTTACTTAGTCAAATGAGCTCAGTTTGTCCTTCATCCTTGGGCCTTTTAACTGATGTGAACTTTGTGCTTAAGAACTTCTCAGACCTACTTCTCCTTTTCAGAACCAGTTCTGTGCAGTCAGTCAGTACTCTTACACATCTCTCTCTCTCTCACTCTCACTCTCACTCTCTCTTTCTCTCTGACTACAGAAAGAACGGGACTTGGAGCTGGCCGCCAGGATAGGTCAGTCCCTGCTGAAGAAGAACAAAACCCTGAGTGAGAGGAATGAGTTCCTGGAGGAGCAGGAGGAGCACATGCGTGAGGAGGTGTGGTACTCCCAACACTGCAGACGTGGAACAGGGATAACGGGCAGAAGTCCTACAGAACCTGGACATTGGCTTAGAACATGTGGTGTTGCTTTATTATTGAGACCATTCTACTCGCTCGGTTAGACACTGGACCTTCACCTACACTAATCTCTCACCAGAAAGCTGTTTAAATCAGTACTTTAAAATAGTTCTTTATACCCATTGGCATATTTGTTGAAGTAGTACCATGGCCAACCCGCCACGTTAATTAATAAGAAGCATTTTGAATGTCTGTGTTTCATATGCTCTTACTAAATGATGTAAGACCATCAGTTGGCCAGACAGTGCTGGATAGTTTAATTAGCAGTAACACCCAATAACACCCAGGCTGTGTTGTTCTGAAGCAGGCCATCCGTGTTCAGATGTTCTGCAGATCCTGGGTGTCCTGCTGTCTCTTCAAGCTGTCGTGTGTGTGTGTGTGTGTGTGTGTGTGTGTGTGTGTGTGTGTGTAGGTTGCTCAGCTACGTCATGACCTCTCTATGAAGGATGACCTGCTCCAGTTCTATACCAGTGCTGCTGAGGAGAGCGAGGGAGAGTCTACAACCTCTACCCCGTGAGTCCTCCACCCTTCCCCTCCACCTGGGCCTGTCTGTTCTCGCTGTTCTGACCACCTCCACCCTCCCCCTCTGGCCTGGGCCTGTCTGTTCTCACTGTTCTGACCACCTCCACCCTCCCCCTCTGGCCTGGGCCTGTCTGTTCTCGCTGTTCTGACCACCTCCACCCTCCCCCTCTGGCCTGGGCCTGTCTGTCCTCGCTGTTCTGACCACCTCCACCCTCCCCCCTGAGCTCTGGACCTGGTGTGTGTCCGCTGTTCTGACCACCTCCACCCTCCCCCCTGAGCTCTGGACCTGGTGCGTGTCCGCTGTTCTGACCACCTCCACCCTCCCCCCTGAGCTCTGGACCTGGTGCGTGTCCGCTGTTCTGACCACCTCCACCCTCCCCCCTGAGCTCTGGACCTGGTGCGTGTCCGCTGTTCTGATCACCTCCACCCTCCCCCCTGAGCTCTGGGCCTGGTGTGTGTCCGCTGTTCTGATCACCTCCACCCTCCCCCCTGAGCTCTGGGCCTGGTGTGTGTCCGCTGTTCTGATCACCTCCACCCTCCCCCCTGAGCTCTGGGCCTGGTGTGTGTTCGCTGTTCTGTTTCTCCATTCTTCCTCCATTGATGGAAACACTTGAGCTTCATAATGCTCTTCTGATCACCAGTTATTTGTATAAGTATATATGAATGTATATATTATATAATGCACACAGGCTCATTTTTAGCACCTCCCACTAGAGCAGCTTTGCTGATTTCACTCTGAACAAACCGTGTTATGATGTGAGATGGACATTAAGACACTCTGAAAGACGCTGGGCTGCTTCTGTCAGCACAGCTGGTTGTCTGCTGCCCGGGGTGACCACCTCTCCTGACCTCTCAGCAACCATCTCAGCATGGATTTGTTCAGGGCTTTGACTCCCCTAACTGATATTGACCTTTCAGTGTAGGCTGGAGTTACATTACAGTGAAACAATTTGATTATTCACCGCTGTTGCTAATAATAGTTGGACTCCAATAACTCCTCCAGTGCTAGTAAAACATTGATTAAGGAAACAAGATAAGATCAAGCTGGCCTCACTACATTAATTTTGCAGAGCTACCTGTAGTTCCAATTAAAGAGAGCTTTCATTGATTTTAAAGCCTCACTGATCGTTGTTTTGTGTCCGTCAGGGTCCGGCGGAGTGAGTCCTGTGTGTCGGGGCCGAGCTTCTTCCCTCTGGACTCGCTGCAGAAAAAACTCAAAGACCTGGAGGACGAGAATGTTGTTCTGCGCTCCAAGGTACCCCATCCCGCCCCTACCCGCCCCTGCCCTTTGCCCCTACCCGCCCCTGTCCCTACCCGCCCCTGTCCCTACCCGCCCCTTGCCCCTACCCGCCCCTGATCCTGCCCCTACCCGCCCCTGATCCTGCCCCTACCCGCCCCTGCCCCTACCCGCCCCTGCCCCTACCCGCCCCTGCCCCTACCCGCCCCTGCCCCTACCCGCCCCTGTCCCTACCCGCCCCTGCCCCTACCCGCCCCTGATCCTGCCCCTATCCGCCCCTGCCCCTACCCGCCCCTGATCCTGCCCCTACCCGCCCCTGCCCCTACCCGCCCCTGATCCTGTCCCTACCCGCCCCTGTCCCTACCCGCCCCTGCCCCTACCCGCCCCTGATCCTGCCCCTATCCGCCCCTGCCCCTACCCGCCCCTGCCCCTACCCGCCCCTGCCCCTACCCGCCCCTGATCCTGCCCCTACCCCTGCTCCTTCTCCCTCTTCTCGAGAAGGAACTGGCAACTCGTTTCAGGGAAATGAAATGGTAGAAAAATGGACCCAGACCTGATTTCTTCTTCCTGTCTTGCAGCATGTTTGCACACAGCCAAAATGGTTAAAAACAGAGTGGTGTATTTGCATTTAGTTCACATTTGTATTTTAATCTTTGGTCCATTAAAAAATGAGTCTGTTTTTCTCTAAGCATGTAGTCTTGCTATTGTAACTCTACTCCAGAGGTGATGCTCCCACCATCTGATCGTGGTGAAGGGGTGGAATTCGATGCCTTATTGGCTACAATGTTCATGAATGCGCACAAAGCTATTTGTCTGAATTATCAAGCAACGAGAACACATTGTCGTCTTAGTGAGTAGCGCAGGCCTATTGTAGAACAGTCTGGATCCATCCTACGGACTTCACCAGAATAGCTGAGCACTGAGATTAGTGTTTACTGTGCTGAGCACTGAGATTAGTGAGATTTTGACCACGAACCAAAGTCTAAGACATCAACACTAGTAGGACAGTAGTAGAAACGTATAGCCCAGACGATCCTATTGTACCCTATTGTATTCACCAGGAACTGAAAGATCACAATGAAAGCAAAACCTGGTCTTTTTTGTGCGTGTGCATGTGTCTGATCTGTGTGTGTGTGTGTGTGTGTGTGTGTGTGTGTGTGTGTGTGTGTGTGTGTGTGTGTGTGTGTGTGTGTGTGTAGGCCTGCCACCTGGAGACAGAGACCATCTCCTATGAGGAGAAGGAGCAGCAGTTGGTTAATGACTGTGTGAAGGAGCTGAGTGAGTCCCCCTCGCCTGCGGGCTGAAAGAACCCCACACACACACACACACACACACACGTATAAAGCTGTAAATGCTGTCTGCCTGCTCCCTGTGACACGCCACACGGCCTCCGTGTTCCCTTCATGGATGGTGACCTCAGTCCCATCAACTCAATACTTTACATCCGCATGTTCAGATCGGCCATTTTATTAAGGAGTTGATAACGTTTACATGCAGTGGAAATAACGAAATTTAGTGTCACCTGTAATAATAAACTAGGGTTGATAAATAAATAATAAACGGGTTGTGGTGCATGTGGTCATGTGACCTGCTTCAGACATTCATGCTTCACTTGGGTTGTGATGCAAGCGAAAACGCCCTTCAGATCACAATGAAGTGAAGATAGGGAGGCCTGAGCTTTGTGTTGGTGGAGAATGTGAAGTTCCCTTTTGTCTGACGTCTTCCTCATTCCGTCCTCGTAGGAGATGCAAACCTGCAGATCTCGTCGCTCGCTGAAGAGCTGGCCAGGAAGACGGAGGATGCCTCCAGGCAACAGGAGGAGATCACACACCTGCTCTCGCAGATCGTGGACCTGCAGAAAAAAGTCAAGTTTGTGAGTGCTGCTTGTGCTCTGGGTCGGGCTGCCCCACTCTGCCCTCGTGGGGCTCTGATGGGCCGCTGGCCCTCAGCTGATGCCGCTGCTGTGTGCATGTGTGTGTTGCAGTATGCGGTGGAGAATACGGAGCTCACTCAGCATCTGGGAGCTGCTAAAGATGCCCAGAGGCAGCTCACTGCGGAGGTACTGCCGTTCTGAAGGACACAGTCCCATTACAGCACAATATAATGCAATATATTATCTAATCTATATTAGATATTATCTATACTGTTATCTGATCTAATCTGTGGTGTCACTGGTTCTATATGTAACTATTTTGGACAGAATTCCTCTGCGTAACCCAGTTCAGAACCTTTCTTATAAAATAGTCTATGTGGAATAAATTAAATGCTATTGTATTTATTTCGTATTTCGTGACCTCAGAGATTGTTTTCCTTGCGGGTGTAGCTGCGGGAGATGGAGGACAAGTTTGCGGAGTGCATGGAGATGCTACACGAAGCTCAGGAGGAGCTGAAGAACTTCAGGAACAAGACGATGCCTCAGAGCACGCCACGACGGTTCCACTCCCTCGGACTCTTCCCCATGGTGAGGCTGGCAGAACCCCGCCCCCTGCCTGGCTCTAACTCCGCCCCCTGCCTGGCTCTAACTCCGCCCCCTGCCTGGCTCTAACTCCGCCCCCTGCCTGGCTCTAACTCCGCCCCCTGCCTGGCTCTAACTCCGCCCCCTGCCTGGCTCTAACTCCGCCCCCTGCCTGGCTCTAACTCCGCCCCCTGCCTGGCTCTAACCTAATTTTTTTATAATTAATTATATTCTTTTTTTTTCTTAACATATTATATACTTTCATTACAGCCAAACTTTCTCCACACAGAAGACACACAGGTTTACCTTTTACCTCCGTGAACATGTACTCTGCCACCCACCTGGCTTGAAACCCCCTGTTCCCCCTGTTCTCAGTGTCCACCTCACGTTTAGCCATTTTTGAGGAGGGGGGAGCTGAATGTTGATATCTACTCTGACTGCTGATGAATAATGAATCCGCGCGCTGCAGTGACTTCGTGGGCAACCGTTGCATTGTGGGGCATGTAGTGTTTGTGCGTGCAAAACACCTGCGGCTGCCGGTTCTAATAGTAATTAAATATTGTCCAGTGGGCCATAGATAATCAATTCTTGGGCCGGATCTGGTCCGTGGTCCTTGACTTTGACATATGTGCTCTTAAAGTGAGGCACCCCCTGCCTCACTCTAACCCCACCCCCCGCCTGACTTTAGGAGTCCCTACCCTGGATTATGCACACATGCCCTCCAGATATTCACATTTTTGGAAGTGGACCTAATTTTATTGTTCTGTTTACACAACACAAGTTTACTCAACCCTGGATGGGGTGTGATCATCTCTACACTCCTCTAACTGACCTTAACATGAACCCAGAGACAACATGATCTGTTATCGTTGTTAAACTTTATTTGTGGTTGTACCAGGATTCCTTAGCTGCTGAAATCGAAGGGACCATGAGGAAAGAGATTCAAATGGCTGACCCGGAAGTAGAAGAACAGAGGTACGTATCACTTCCTGTATGAATGACGAACATCTACTGTATTGTTTGAGTTTGCGGTAGTCTAATTTTATTTTATTCTTAAAATAAATTTAATATGATTTAGTAGTTTATTCTAAAAGTTTTTCATAGTCACAAATGAGCTCTTGGTTCTCTTTTAACTCCAGTACTGATGTAGTTTGTCCTCTTTCAGATTACACCCAAAACGCGTCTTCCAGACGGTGCACAACATCAACCAATCAGTTCGTCAGCGCTCCCTGGGCCCCTCCCCCATGAACATCCCAGGGTCCAATCAGACATCGTGTCTGAGTTCTAGGCAGTCCAGCTGTCTGAGCACACCCAGGTCCAGCGTTTATGGGGGCGAGGGGAGTGTCAGTGACAACCGCACCAACAGCATGTTCCTGGGGGGTCTCTCCCCACCAGACGGGTGAGCCCGAGATTGTTGTTATATTTATTATGTTTTAGCACCATCACAGGAGAGGGAATGCATTCATATCAAATATCAGCATGGCTCATGTATAACAATACAACAGTTAAACAAGCTCCTTTTATTAGTTAATAGAGGTAAATAACAAACTATGATTTGCTGGTTTATTTAATAATTCATTTGGTTACACCAACACGCACAATTCCACGACTGGACTGTTGCCTAGAAACACACATTTCCCAGCAAGCTTGCTGTTTTGTGAGGGTGTGTTACCACAGGCCCGCAACGTTTGTATTATATACATGTGTTTCAATTATGCAAACGGCAAAAAGTGTCTTGAGACTTCACAGTGAAGTATGCCATTGTCTCCGTTAAAAATTGATAGTTATTATAATTAAGGGATATTAAAGCTTTAGAGCAGAGGAAGACGTACGTGTGTGTGTGTGTGTGTGTACGTACTGCCCCGCAGTGAAGCCCCGCCTTTCCCTTCTCTCTCTCTCTCTCTCTGCAGCTCCGATGACACGAACAAGAGGGCGGGCACGCCTGGCACGCCGGGCTCCTGCGACCTGGAGGCGGCCATCCGCCGTCTCTCCCTCCGCCGCGACAACTACCTGAGCGAGCGGCGCTTCTTCGAGGAGGAGCGGGAGCGCAAGCTGACGGCTCTGGCGGAGGAGAAGGGCGAGGAGACGGCCCACGCCAGCGGCTCCCTCACGCCCGCCGACAGCATCATGTCGCTGGGCACGCTGCACTCCGTCTGCTCCGTCTACAGCCGCTCCTACCTGCCCGAGAAGCTGCAGATCGTCAAGCCCCTGGAAGGTGACCGGCCCGAGGGCAGAACTCTGCTCCTGCGGCTCGGAGACTCGCTCTGGGCCCTCATACACCAGCACAGCGATGACCTGAACACACACCACTCCTTCTACTTCAGACACACACAGCCACGCTGCTGGTTCCAGATTTAGACACACACACACCCCTGCAGAGTCTATGACAAGACCTCTTTGACAAACGGGCTAAAATGCACTTTACGCTTTTCATGCAAATTGTTTTCTATAGTTAGCCATGTGATGTCCCAACAACAGATGGTGCATGTTTTGAATAAATTCTCTTGTAGTCATGCCTTAATATTTCCACAGTAAGTTTAGAGAAAATACTTTTTACTAAATTCTACGCTCTACTGCCACCTGCTGGTACTTTATCCTGTCATTTATTTTTTCTTTGAATAACGTAAGAAAATTTATGCATCCAAAGTATATACAGTACAATTGTGTGAAAGGAAATTTTTTGCATTGGGTGAGATTAGTGTGAAATGATGTAGCTACAGGAGTGTGTCCTACAAGTGTGTCTGGGGTTTTGTGGGGTTTTGCTCTCTGGTTGATCAGGCCCAGCACTTTATAACTTTATATTGCTTCATTTCCTTGAGCTGCTTGGCGTTTTTTTCCCCTCTGTTCTGTATTAATCCTCCAGTCCTTTGTTTCCACTTTGTTTTGAACCTTGTCTTTCATTCTGTTTTTAAAATTCCAATAAATTCTCCCTCATTTTTCTCACACCCCCTTCTTTCTTGTTTTCTTTCTACATTTTGTCAGTTCGCGACCCTTAGAGCAAAAGACCCACAAATCGAACAGACTTTGCTAGATGTCTGCTCAAGTGCTCATGCTGCGTGGAAGTTTGAGAAAGGTCTCCACACACCTAATGATGCAGCACTGATGGGAAAAGCTCTCTGGTTCTTCCTGATCCCTCAAACAGGGTCCCTCTCATAATCTCTCTGTTGGATGCAATTGATAGTAACTACATTAACCTCCACCCTCTTAGTCACTGCATATTGGACATTAAGTTATGTTTACTTACATTCGTTACTTCAGTGTTGCATTTTTAGATTTCTTTAGCCTAAAACTAAAGGAAGGTCCATCATGCTCTTTCTGCTAACAAGACTGACTCCCCAGAGCTCAACTGGTTTGTTATTTAATCCCTGAGCTGCTGTTTCCACATGTAACTCCCTCTGACATTAAAGACGGGTGCAGAACTATCCAGGAGTTTTCAAAGTGACTGGATTTGATGACTTGTCAATCATTTGCCTGTAAACATGAATGTTTTTCACATAATTGTTTTGGCAGGAATTTCTTTAATTTAATCGGTATTAGTTATGGTATATTGCATGTCTTTATTAAAAATGTTAAAGGTTTTGATTTCATGCTTTTACATCACACAGCTGTGACCGTACAGCGCTACAGTTTGAAGGGGCCTTTTCTCGTCTCATATCTCTCTCTCTCTCTCTCTCTCTCTCTCTCTCTCTCTCTCTCTCTCTCTCTCTCTCTCTCTCTCTCTCTCTCTCTCTCTCTCTCTCTCTCAGGGTCGGCCACCCTGCACGCGTGGCAGCAGCTGGCCCAGCCTAACCTGGGCGGTATTCTGGACCCCCGTCCGGGTGTGGTGACCAAGGGCTTCCGCCCGCTGCAGGTGGATGTGGAGGAGGTGTACCGGTTCACGGACATGGAGGAAGACGAGCCAGGAGAACGCCAGCATCCTCACTCCCCTCACCCCACCACGGGCCTGGACTCGCTGCCTTCTTCCCCAGCCCCTCGGCACCAGCGTATCGCCAACACACACAGCCCAGAGGAGCAGACCGGACGGGCCAACGAGACGGACCCGGGCGCCTCCGCTAACCCAGAGCTGCTCGAACCTGCAGAGGATGAGGAAGTGACATCTGGTGAGGGAGGATCTGACCACCAGCCCAGCACGGGGTGTCCACACCCCCCTACCCCCCCATAACACACAGTGAAGCTTTAATGGATGTCAGCATGCTGGGAAAATTAGCATGTTTATCATATTTGTCACATACAGCAGCACCAGGTGGCCTGGGATAGGCTGACACGCACCCCGGACACGCCCACCACTGCCCCCTCCATGCCCGACCGGTGCTGCCATGATTGTTTTGAGTATAGTGGCTCTTTTTTCATTTTTTTTATACCAGTACTTTCTCCTCTACCTGTTTTGGGGCTGGGTATGGCAGGCAGAGATGTGAAAATACAGTCTGTGAAATGGTCATGTCTCAACTGTGTTTACGTATTTTTGTTTGTCAGCCTCTTTTGGGTTTAGAGGCCTGAGATATAGACTCATTTTGCAATAATGATGTGCAGTGAAGAGTGTTGCAGGTAATCGGCTCCCGTGTTAAAATACATTCCTGTAAACATTTGGTTTTGTGCCATGGGGTTATGATGGGAATGGGAGTGTTATTGTGGATGTGAGTTACAGTTTATTACAAAGGTAATAATGCTGTCACTCTTGGGACGGAGCTAAAGTACAGACTGTATTCTCATTTCCTCTGCCTGTCCTGTTCTGATTGATTGATTTGTCATTGATTCTAAATTGCTCTTCACGCAACTCGGTGCTCCGCTTTGACCAGAGTGATCTTGCTCTAGAGATCTTTAGAGATCTTTCACCTGCTTGACAAGCAGGGCTGTTTCATAGATGCAGCTACTTGTTCCATACCTGAACTTCACCTGTTGAGCATGACGTCTTGAAAGAGCACCTTCACCGAGATATCACGGAGATGAAAACATGTTTGAGATAAATCACGTGTTTAAGTATGGTGAGAGGATAAGGTGTGTGTGTGTGTGTGTGTATGTGGACATTCATATGTACACACTCCTGTACGGGGGCCCCAGCACTTTGCTACAGTCCAGAACAAGGTCATAGAGTGAAATGCGTGTTAGAGCTCAGATGTCAGAGTTCTAATAAAAACTGTAGTGCACTCTGAGTGTACGAGAGAGAGAGAGAGAGTGAGAGTGAGAGAGAGTGAGCGCGCAGAAAGTCAAAGGACAGGTCACATTCACAGTCACACACTTGCTTAGACATGTGGTCTAGAAGACTGTGGCAGGACCTGTCAACGCTGTGCACTCCCCTCTACACACACACACACACACACACACACACACACACAACAGTCCTTGTCCTAGTGCCTGTTCAATGTTGTTCACTTACTGCAGTGCATAAAACCGGTACCTCTTTTGCATAACACCCCCTGTATGCAGAACTCTGCTTGGATTTCAAAATACAGGTCAACAGTCCTTAGAATACTAACTATGGTCAGCAAAACTATTTAGAACAATTAGAAGGGCCTGACTGCATGTGACTGGTCCACACACACACCTTTTATAACACCAGTTATTGTGCTAAGCATTTTTACTGCTTATTTGATCAACGGGAATGGCTGTCTAATGTAATCACACGTCTTTCTTATTCTTTGATTATATTGTGTCCATTTCATTAAAACTGCATCAGGATAAATACAAGCCATGAGATTTCTACTTACAAGAAATCAGTTATTAATTGTAACTGTAAAACACTAGTGTGTTTGGCATAAAAAATGAAACGAGTTGTGCTGGCTTTGTTTTTAGTGTCGTGATGCAGTTTTCTCCTGGTGTTTGGTGTGCTGGTGCGTGCGTGTCTGCCTTTGTGCACTAATGTCTTCCTCTCCTCTTTTTGCTGTTCCCAGTGCATTTCCCTGGTAAATGTATGTCTCACACTAGCTCTACATACACCTTCACTACCTGCCGGATACTCCACCCATCAGATGAACTGACCAGGGTGACGTCCAGGTGAGACCCCTGCACTGCCTTTTCATGAACACCAGAGGGCGCCAAATACCATACAAACACTATCATTCTTTTAAAGTGTATGATTGTTGTAGTTCTTCTCCTGTTAAGTATGCCACTATAGTCCCTGCATTGGCCACTGCTGATTGCAGAAGATGCAAGATATTGTTATTGGTTTTCTACAGATCATGTGATGGTAGTGATGAGGATGGTGAAGAGGGAGAGGAAGCACTGTACCATGTTGTTTTGAGGCCAGGCTTAGAGCAGGCTCTCTGAGCCACGCCCACTCAGGGTGAGAAGTTGCCACATGACCCCAGCATGGTCACGAGCATGACCGTTCTAACCAAAGCCGCACTGTTCTAACCCTCTAACGGCCCTGAAGTTGGGGGGGGGGGCCTTGAGCTTAACACTGGAGTATTTGTAGTGGGGGGGGCACTTGAGCTTAACATTGTAGTATTGGGGGGGGGGGGGGGCTCTTGAGCTTAACACTGGAATATTTGTGATGAGTCCTGAGGTTGGTTGATTGTTAGAACGTCAGGGTGGTTTCACCTGCTGTATCCACTAGCCGAGTTGTGCTGTGTGGCATCTTGAGTGGTGATGAATGTGTCTGGGGTTATTTTTAGTACTAAAGGGCAGCGAATAGAGATGCATGTGAAAACAGAGATGCTTCTGTGTGGAAACATTTCTCTCCATATAACAATCACTGGGAATGTTTTGCTGTGTGAAATACAACGTTTCCGTGTGAAGAAAGTCAAGGCGTCTTGCGTCAGGCCACTGGAGAATGTAAAATTCATCTTACGCAAGTTCCCACAGATCACAGAGCCGGAGGTTTGTGAGAGTATGGGCCCGCCTGGCGCGTGCTGTAATGGTGGTGTAACCGCTGCTCCGTTTGTTTGACAGCGTGATGTCGGCGGCTCCATCGCTGGTCTCCAGTGTGCTGCCCGGCTGCACCCGCTCCACCCCCGTCTCCACCCCCTGCACGCCACGCCGTCTCAGCCTGGCCGAGAGCTTCACCAACCTGCGCGACCACACCAGGACCACCAGCACCTCCCTGGGTCTGGTGCGTCTCCTGCAGGAGCGAGGTATCTACGCCGCTGTGTACAACCCACGCAGCTGGGACCGGGCAGAGCGGTCCGCCGGGCCCGGGCTGTCTTCCTCGGGTACCAGGTCCCCCGAGGCTGCAGGCCCAGACATGCTGCCCTCCACGCCGCCCAACTCGCCCACCAAGTCCAAGGTGACCCGCCCCGTGCTGCCTGTGGACTTCAGCCCCTCGGACCCCCCCTACGAGAACTTCCTGGCCTCGCGCCCAGCCAGCACCATCCTGAGAGAGATGCGGGAGGCCGATGCCAAAACCCGTTCGGACTCCCAGTGCCAGACGGAGGTGAGCGTGCAGAACCTTCGCCTGGTTGACAAGGTGAAGCGTTTCAGTCTCGGCCCGAGGGCCACAACACCGGGGCCTGTTCTGGGCTTGGCTAGGCCGCCATTTGGACCTCATACTGGGGGAACCAGCCCCATAGGAGGACTGCCAGGCATTCGAAGGAACCGAAGTTACCCAGTAATGGTGGGGGCTTGCATGGCCATGAAGGGCCCCGGGCCTCCCAGTGACGACTTGGTCCTGACCCCAGACTTGTCCAGACAGACGAACCTCAATGAGGAGTGAATGTGGTCTTTTACTCTGTCCCATTTCTTGCAATCTTTCTCTGTATAAATATTAATAAAGAACTCTTATGACTGATTGACAGTGCCTGTAAATAATCTATACAAAGTCATTTGTGTGGATTATTTTGTATAGCATCTGTGACTGTAATAACATTTATTTTCTTGTTTTCTACCGTACGTACAGTACAGATCATTCAGAGGCCAGTGTGGCATTGTTGATTCTGTGCTGCTGTTCACTACTGTATTAGATGCGTAGTTTTTGTGTACTGTAAGACAATGTAGCAAATTTAAATATGAGGGATTCTCACAGCCCCGTTCCCTGGTTAAAAGATGTTTTAAGAGCTTTTTGATTTTTGGGACTACGTTGGGATACCTACAGTATGACATCGTATCTCTTCATGCTCATGTTCAGCTCATTTGGTCTTCCTGGGTTTAGAGTTCTGTGTGTTTCATGGTCTGGATACTGAAGCAGTGATATCACCCACATGCTGGTGGGGAGAATAATGGACAGTGGAGGTGAGGTGTTGATGCCAGTTCAAACCAGCCAATTTCAACACTCTCCCTGTTCCATAAAGGCATTCTCCCAGTAGCCCTCCCTAATGTACCTAATTATGTATTTACAGCATATGAATTCCCTTGAATGGTTTGGTGTAATAGTGCTTATTACAATGTAATAAACATTTATATAGCCCTTAATAGAGGGTGGTGTTAGATTTGTGCTAGTTTGCACTGCGAGTGGAGTTCACCTGTACATGTAGGGTGTTCACCTGTACATGTAGGGTGTTCACCTGTACATGTAGCGTGTGTCTCGGTGCAACGTTCTGATAACTAATGAGTTAAAGAGGGAAGTGTCAGGAGCTTGTGTGGCCTTACTAGCAGGACATGTTTTAATCTCACTGAGCATTTATAGACTTGATGTACTGATTGTGTTGACAGACCAATGTTAGTGCAGGCACAACTATGGTGGATCACGTAAACCGTGAAGTCCAGGTGGGAGCTTGAGGAAGGGCAGACTCGTACCCAGATGGTTTTGAAGGCCTGTGTGGTTATTTAAAGCTCTCTGAAGACTGAAATTGGAAGCTTTGAATGGATTATGGTAGTTATGAATGTCTGTGGGGTGATGGATTTTATTGTGCCTGCATGTCAATAATTATTTATTGTTTTTGACTCGTGTCCGTCTGCCTCATTACATGCGGACACTTCTACTGTAACAATGGTGACCGCCAGGAGGGGTTTTAACTAGCTGGACATGCTGATCTCTGGTATAATAGCTGAAAGACAATTGGTGGTCAATATGATGGAAAGCACATGTCCAGATGTGAATTGTCCATGATCCTGTTCTTTTAAGTTGCAGCAGAAGGTTGTATGATGTGTGTGTGCGCACTTTAACCTGAACTTGAATGTGTCATTTCTGAATGTACTACTGAACCACGGAGGTGTCCCACATGACTGTCTTCATTTCAGTCATTTCAGTTGTGGGGTTTTTCTTCAGATGACAAAAAGGGTCATTGTCACTTGTATACACTGTAAATGGTAAATATGCGAGGACTGCAAACTTTTTATATAAGAAGTCACAAAATGGTCACTGACGAGATGAAGAGAAAATTACATTTGTGGCAATGGATGAGTTAAACGTGGAATTTTGTATTTGAGAACTTCAGCTTATTGGCTGAAAGTCCAATAAACCACTTGGTACAAACTTGATTTTCTTTCTTTCTATCTCCTATATAACTGATACAGATGACTGTGTGTGAGAGATGTATATACAAGGCTATACAAAAAAAAAAGACTTTTATTTTGATAGAACATGATGCGTATTGGGCCTATTAAACCCCAACATAAGTTCTACCGCAGTCAATTTGGCATTTCACGGGTAATTGCTTATGTTGTTGACCACAAGAGGGTGTTTTAATAAGACTAATTACAGCCATCTTTCCACCTAGTATTTATTATGCAAACACCACTATTATTTTTAAATTGATCCCAAAATAATCCTTTTGTAAGTCGCTCTGGATAAGAGCGTCTGCTAAATGCCATAAATGTAAATGTAAATGTAAATAATCGTCTATGAACTAGTCCTGCGTCAGAAAGCACACCTTAAGCAAGTCTAAATAAGGAGAGGTTTTTCAATCATTTAAAAAACTTATTGAACACCAGGTGATGGCTGCAGGTGAATGTGTGTGATGAACGTTACAGAAGGCTGATGCAGTAGCAATTAGCAGTAGCTGATGGCTCAAAACTTATAACCAAAAACTTATAACTTATATACCTTTGTAATCCAGAGAGCTACTGGATTGCAACCCGTATCACAAAACACATTTCAAGTTTCATCTGAAGGACTATAAACAATTGTGCTCTGAGCTTTAATATACGGCTGTAATCTAGCAATAAAGTCTGTACAGTTACAATTCTATAAAACTAATATGCTTGATCTTTAAATCTTCTCGGGGGAAATCAAAGGTTTAATTGTGAAGATGATTGAGCGTGTGTTAAATTTAGCCTCGCATCGACGCCTTAATTAATTCCTCAAATGATTTCTAAACGAGGTCCTTTGGCTTCTCGTTTTCTCCACTCCTGTGTGAGTAGTTCTGTTCTACTGATGTGCATGTGGCCATTTCTGCAGTATCTTAACAAACCTGTTTACGAGAGTCGGGAGACTGTGTTTGGATTGGTGTGGTGTCTAATTGCCCCGGCATCTTTTCATGTGACAGTGTGTGTGTGTGTGCGTGCGTGCGTGCGGGTGTGTAAGCGCTCATCTGTCTTTATTGGTTCACAATCAGAACAAGCCCTCTCCCATTGAGGCACACCTGTGGTATAATGGTGCTTTTTGTTCACTATAAACCATCGCGTGTCCGTTCTCCAGTTGTGTATTCTGTGCTAACTGAAGTGGTTTACACAGTGTTCCCTGCAGGATCCTCTCGTCTGCTCGTACAGCGTACGGGGTCAAAACCAACCTGTCATCGCCTGCACAGTCGTCTGTGCTCAGTGCTGCTCAGAGAGATCTAGAACTGGGTCTGTTGCCTTTCACTCACTCGCTCTGCTGCTTTAGAGGCTCTAGAACGTTCTAGAATGATCCTAATACAGACGGGGGCTCCCTCCCCAAACCATAAACAAACGGCAGCTCAGGCCGTCAGAGCTTTCAGGGAGGAGACTTTGTGTCTGTGGTGTGTCTGCTGTTACTGTTTCCATGTCATTCTGCATTGTATGGCTAAAGCTGTTATTATTAAAGTAGCAATTAAGGTTTCCAGAGTGACTGGGCCGTGTCTTCAGTGCTACGCCACTTTCAAGCCCTATAGCTGCTTGCAGTTCCACTAGAGTGCCCATGCTAACACAGCCTAATCCAATCAGTTTCCATGGTATCATATCTGCCTTTGAACAAGTGCACGCACCCCTCCCGTTTCAAATGCTTCAGTATATTTGAGATTCGTTTGAGTTTTAGTTGAGTGTAATGGCATCACGGCCATGAGACGACAGCTGGACACCGAACTCTGGGTGAATGAGTTAAGGCAATTATTTATTCTGGAATCCTCAACATATTTCTAATGAGATGATAAATCATATATACACAAATGTGGGAGAAAATAAATAGAAGAGAGATCACTCTGTACAGATGTTGGGCTGACGGGTAGATAGAAAATGTCTTGGGGGGATTATGAAGAGTATTCGTACTCCTCTGCACTCCGCCGGCCAAAGTCCATCCAACCCAGATAGTCCCGGTCCTTTATTCTGTGACTGGGAGACCTGCTGTTTACAGGACTCCTGCGATAGGATCCTGAGAGGCAGAAGGAGAAAAGCTTTCAGTTCAGGACATCAGGAAGGAGGTGGTGTGAAACATGCAAATGTAGGAGCATCTTGAGACTGAACGCTTGTAGGAGAATGAAACAGAGAAGGTGTGCTGGGTTCTGTCTGCGTGCGGATCGTGAGTGTGGCTGTCTGCTGAGGAGAAGCCCCAGAAGAGACGTCCTACCTTTCCTTGATATGAGTCGGAGGAGAAGTTCGTTCAGCCGCCGCCCCGGCTCGTCCTCCACCTCCTCCTCCTGTGGTTTAGACAACAGATTGAGCTGTCCACCAGGGGGCAGCGCACGGGCGTGGCGTGAGCGTGTAGCCGCTGTCCCGCTGTCACGCTGCCCCTCGTCGAACGAGTGTGTCGAGAGAGACAGGCACCCGCTGCCGGACAGAGCAGCCAGCAACACACACACGCAGATTCCAGTGTTCATGGCTGAAACACACACACACACACACATACACACACACAGATGACAACACGTCCACGTTAATAAGAATGTGAGAAATACTTAAGGCTGATAATATTGCCAATGTTTCCTGGGAATTTGTGGGAAATTCTTATTTGAAAGGAAGTGCATAAAATAGAAGAAAGAAGAGGGATAGAAGTATAGAATAGAAGAATAGAAGATTTAAGAAGAAAATAAGGTTATGAGGTAAAAGTATATTTTTTTTACCAACCAGTGCACAGCTGTAACAATTAGGTTTAGCTATGCAAACATAACGAGCTCAGAAATTTGATCAAAAAACACTTTTTGAAATCGCACTTTAATGCACATTCACTCAGTTTTATTAAAGCTCTTCTTTCATAGATGAGATTAATAATAATAATATCACTGTCATTATCGTTGTCCTTATTTGGACTGTTGCATTAAAAAAACAAGTGAAATTAGAAACATATAAAATATTAAAATAAATTACAAAGGTATTAAATGAGCAAGAAACTAGAGCACTAAAGAACAGATTAATGTGAAAAACGTATGTATGATAAATCTCTATAGTATTTATCTGGCCTCACAATAATCTAATAATATCCACTTAGTGAATCTGTTTGTGCTCTCTACTGTATTGCATGCATGCTAATGTATTATATATATGCTTCATTAGAGATGAACGATCTAATTCAGCCAGAATGCATTTTTGCTGATAAAATAGAAACAAACAAAAACAACCCAGATGAATTATTGCAGGATCACCTGCATGGCTACACGAGGTTCAGAGGTTCAGAAAGTGAAAGCAGTTACCTTCAGATGAGCTGGAGTCTGAGTGCAGTGGTGTGAGGACAGTCCTGTGCTGGGTTGCACCAGTGTGCAGGAGAAACTTCAGCTGGCTGTGGTGCGCGGCTCTTAAATACCCCCGTGTGGTGGGCTGTCTTTGGCTGGCCCACGGAGCAGCCTGCCGCCTCGTCTGTGTGTGCCTGCATGCGTGCGTGCATACGTGTGTTTGCGCAAGCCTGACGCAGCCCGGAATATTTTATTTTCACAGGATACACACTCTGACATTGTCGTTTAAGGGAGCGGGGACCACCAGAGGCCAGCTCATCTCACACACACACACACACACACACATATTCTCTCACTAATCCTCTAAATAATCCATCTGCTCATTATTTTCAGTCAGACCAGCAGTGACAGCATCTTGAATGACAGGTGAAACAGGATTAACAATAATCCAAATAAATTTGAACCAAAAATAATGTGTTTACATAAGACAAATGCCTGCAGTAAAAGTTACATGAGACATTACTGTTTAACCATTTCCAGTATGAAGATGCAGCACATAGTCGTTCATGTCTTTTATACACAATCCCAACACCATAGTTCCTCCATAGTGATGAAGAGGGCACAAACTTAAGAAATGTGGGAGACCACAAGTTGAATGGCTAAAGATGGCTAAAGCACTTCCTCTAAAACCTGTGATCTGGCCATGAGTGCGTGAGCTGTGTGGTGGGAACAGGACGGGCTGGGAGAGACGCTCTTATGAATCTAAACCAGCAGGAGGCGCCCATCTGTTTATGCAGAACAGGCCACTGAGGATGAGGAGAGTCGGAAGGGAAGAGGGAGATCAAAAGGGAAGAGGAAGGTCATTTGGGAGTGGAGTGGATAAAGGAGTTTTTATACCTCATTATATTCCACACACTCACTGGCCTGCTGTGGGGAAGTAGCTCCACACGCTTGGTACGGTCGGGGGAATGCTCGTTTGTACAGCCACTTTCATGCATGCTGGGCGTGGCCTAAACCCCGCCCCTGGCCTAAACCCCGCCCCTGGCCACACCCTCACCCCATCACTGTCTACACTGCCAGCCCATCCCCGCTTCTACCATCTGACTCTCTGATTGGCCAAAAGCTCATTTTAGAATGATTAAGGTTGACTGGCCTAAAGGAACAAGACCCTGAGGAGTAATTCACATGACATCCATTCATTCGTTCATTACACTGATACAGGTTTCTAAGGGAGTGTACAATAGAAAGCAACCACTATTCTACCCAATCTGAATATACTAAAGAATCAGTGCACACATCTGTACATTTAGTTCAGGCCCCAAGCTGTCGATATTCTTTCCTGGACAGTCAATTACTTGAAGACTAGTAACTTCTCTCCAAAACGTGCTCAAACTATAAAATTTAACATATGAATCACCATTCAAAGCATAACTGTACATTTGTATTACAGGAACCATATTGCAAATACAGTTTAAATTGACTTAATAGCATGCTGGTTATGTATAATCCATGGTGCAGTCATGCATGTACTGAAAACAATACACTTCCAAAAGCGTATTGTTTAAATTTACTTCAATAGAACTTCATTCAGTTCAGAATAACAACCAGGCGTCCACGACCAGGTTGTTTTAAGCTGCTATGTACTCTAGTACAAGAGCGTGCTCTTCAAAATGGATTTCCTTTCTGTTTGAAACAAACCCAGTGGCTGACCAACACCTCTCAAAAGATGAAGAGCAAATGTGCCCTCATGTTTAAGGGTCTCTGCTCTTCACAAACAAAACTAACAATTATCTCTGTATTACATCACCACATATGTAGTTCTCTTCCATTGACTCAACAAAACAGCACAACGTGACAATGGTAATTAGTTCTAAAAGGTTTCCATTATTAAGTGTAATGTTTATAGTAAGGGTTATTCAACAGCGTTTTAATTGTACTCTTCAGTGTGTCTGCTTTAGTGAGACCCCTAAGGAAAGATAGCAGGTGCATATCAGATCAGGAACATCCTCAGAACTGTGATATCATTAGATCTTCGGTTTCCTTATGCAGAGTGGCCATCAGGAGAATTCTGCTGCCGTAATTGATAAGATGCTATGAAAAGTATGTGTATGCTAATATGAATTATCGGCCAATATTCCAAAGGTTTGGACTAACGACTTTAGGGTTGACCTGTATTAGATAAGCCTGGTTGACCTAAAGTAAGCTGTACAATGCTGGTAGTCGTCTCTGGTTAGCTGTGTTCCTCTTGTCCACTCATGGCTGTGAAAATCCTTGTTTCACAATGCAAATAAAGGGCCCCCAGTTGGACAGTACCAGTAATTCTAACATTCATGGTCTTTCATATCATTTCTGTGTATCTAAGATCAAAAACCTCACTGAAGCAAATAAACTTGTAGATAAGGTCATAGTCTTGTAGAGCAACTCCCAAGCCAGGCAAGATCTCTTCGCATCAGAACAATGGGAACATTGTGAATATCAATGAGGTTAAACCCAACAGGGGCTGTTCGTCCACACTCCACACGGTCTCCATGAGAAGGAAAAAGACAACATGATTCATTAAATACCGCGAATTGCAGAACCCATCGTTTGGAGTGGGTACAAAGCGCTGGTACATGAGAGTAGCAATTACTTGGAGTGTGTGAGTCAGGGGACAGACTGTCTTTCACCAGCACACTCTTCTACCACCACATGGATACTTCTGGCCTTCTTCATGTAGCCCATCGTCAGGACAATTTGGGGGAGCAATTCTCAATGCGTTTTTCAAAAGGACGGATGGAAAATGGACAATGTCAAAGTAGCAAGACATTTTCTTCAAATACCATGAGTGTAATGATCCACCGTGAGCGGTCGGAAAGCGGCCCGGAGAAACGGCGACTGTGTGAGTTCTGTGTTTCCTACTTCACAAACCACAGCTGCTTCTAAGCTGCTTCTCGTCCTGAGTAATTAGCTCGAAACAGCTGCGACTCATTTTGCAGAGGCGAATCAGGTAAGTGCCAGTCTCAGAGCGCCTCCAGGAGATGCCACAGGTGTGCTTCTCTTACACATCAACCAGCTCTGTAATGTCTTGTAACGAGGAAGGTTGAATTGACTAATGAATTGTCCCTTAAATCTTACAAAAACAAGACAATAATGTTACAACAGCCAATTCACTGAACAGCCTACTCTTTAAAGTTATCGTTACCTTGGAGATTTTGGCGGTGCTATTTCCCTGAATAATCATTAGAACCTGCCACGCCGTTCCATCCACTTCCTGTTTAACAGCAGATGTTTAGTCACATGTCTGGGGCCTTTCTCCTTCATGTTTGGTGCCACAGGCGAACTGAGGCCTGTTCTCCTCCTGGCTCTGCTGTTCTGGAGAGGAGGAGGTGGGTGGTTCTCCTCCTCCCATATTAATGCAGCCTGGCCTGCGTCTTTCCCATCTATTCAAACTCAACTGTTGAGCATCTCAGACGTTTGCGGCTGGTGTGCAGTCCTGTAGATGCTTGACTGGTATGTTGCATAGCAACAGTTGAGAGAGTGACTCCGACAGGAAGCACAGCTGGGAGACAAATCTGCTTCTCCATCACGCTAAGACGTACTTTATTTGAGCACAATCTCAGAGCCTAAGAAGAAACTAGTCTTAAGTAAATTTGTCTGAAACACACAATTGCTGTAATTGCTGGACTCAAATGGACTGCATTATTGCTGGGTTGCTGGTTTAGTGCTTCTGGAAGTGGAATGAATGAGTTCCCTAACAATGTTTAAGTCATTTAAGACATCAGCACTTCATAGTTGAGATGCGAAACAGATGCCCTGCACTGTAACAACTGAACTCCTAATGGCAGAATTGATATTAATACTGGTTTTCTACAGACGTACATCCAAGTAGTTCTTATGCCAGCATGGTCGTAGCACATCAGTGTTAGAATATTAGTAAAATTTATAATAATGCATGTAAGAGAGTATTTGTCAAAGGTCTGTCTGCTTAAAGGAATTATGCCACTAAATCACAGAGAATTATATTAATATGGTCAGCTAAACATATTCTCTGTGTATGTACACGTTTATATCTAAATATTTGCAAAGTAGCTATTAAAGATTCAAGCTCCATATAAATTTATTTTAATTACAATCCTTCAGAATGCTTGTAACTGATTTTTTGAACAGTTTATTCCCAAATCAAATTCAAATCAAATAGTTTTAGGCTCACTCAGGACAGTCTTGGCTACTCCAGTAAGCCTAAGGGGCTCCTCTTCTCAAAGAAGACTCTCAAACAGCTTCTGCACATCATGGTTTCCTTTCTGTTTGCCTGATTCACAACTTCAGTCTGTCATGCACTACTCAGAGCCCTCCCGAGAGACGTCACTGCCTTCATACAGTGCTCTGGCTCCATCCCCCGCACTCCAGGAACACACACGCGGACACACACACACACCCACCCACACACACACACACACACACACAAAATCAGTTCCAAGTTTCCTGCACTTCAAAGTAACAAGAAGACAAAGCTCAACAATAACACATGGGCACTGGAATTCTGGGATTAAACTGGCACATTTATGGAGAAAAGGACAATGATGGAGATGAGATCTTTAGTTGGTTTATTAACAGAGAGTTGAGATTTTTGAGTGGAGCTAAATGACGGTGGTGTGTATGTATTATTACCTGCATCATATCATCCAGGTGAAAGTCACCTTGAAATAAAGAAAGGAAATTTTTGTTTATAAATCAAATTTTTGTGTGTGTGTAACAGAGAAGTTTACATTTTGTGGTCTAGTCCATTACTGACATTATGTAAGTTGATTAGTCTGAATATTCCCTGTTCAGTAAGAGTATTTCTTAAGAGTGGCCATGTTTGTTTATGAACAGTAACCTACCCAAATCCTTAAAACCTATTTAAGGGAAAGATTTCTGCTTTATGTGTTTTCAAAATATAGCCATGGCAGCTAGGGGGCGCTACTTGTTACTTCAGCAAAAACCTACTAAGGAATAAAGTACTAATATAATAAACTACTGGACAAAGAGAAGAAAAAAAATGAAAAAGAAATACTCAAGGATAAAAAGCAAAAGGAAAAAGAGCTCCTTGAGGAAACGGTGACAGAAGTGTAATAACTGAAGGGAATTGATGTGTTCATTCACCTCCATCTGCAAGAGCGCAGTGCTCCACATCGGCTGTGTTCAGGGCAGCCAGCAGAGTGATTCTGTGTTGAAGATGAAGGTTCATTTGGAACAGGAGTGCAGCCACAGAAGGCCAATAAAAACTTCATTGCATTTCTGCTTCCTCTGGTTTTGCGGTTTACAGTATTTCCCCTTTTGTATAAATGGCCGCTAGCAAAACCTCACGGTTGGTAAAGTTACCAGAAAATGATCTGCCTCTGAGCCTCGGGCAGAGAAAAAGTAATCGCTTGCTGTAACACCTTTAATAGCTTGGGCTCTGTCTGAGAGAAGTGTGACCTACGTGACTGACCTGAGACCTGTGCTCCACACTTGGATTTAATATTTGACAAGAGAAAAGTGCTGGCTGGAAATGTGCTGTCTAATAAATTGAAAGACTGAAAGTCATGAAACAAGTTTCACCATAATTGTAGTATATTAGGTCATATTTTAAAATTATGCATTAATAAGTCAGGGAGGAAGAGACTAAATTGTGCAACTTGTATCACACTGAGCCAACACAACTGAAAGCTGTGGCTATTTCAACATATTTTCCCCTCGACTTCCTGCTTCTCTACTAAAACATGGCAGTCCTAAATAAATGCTGTTTAAATCCTTTACTCATAGACTTCAACTACACATCGCCTGAGCCATGCTGAAGGCACCACAGCACTGTTATGTGGGAAAACCCATGTTTGTGACTTTGTCATCATCTACAGGCAAGGATTCATTATATAGTGTCGAGCGGTCGTGCACAACGTGTATGAATCGTGTCAGCTGCGAGCAGTCCTTATTCTGCTCATCCCCACAGCAGGAGCCAAGCTGTAGCCGGCTACAACATGCTGTACAGCAAGACAGAGTCCGACACCCACTGGCATGAAGTTCCTGGACCTGTTTTTGGAGAGATGGAGGAGAAGCAAGCAAAGTGCCAGTGTCTGTGAGAAGGCAATGCAGAATTGAGTCCAGGATCTCTTCTACAAGCTCATCCAAGCTAATAATATTAGATAATAAAATATTGGATAATTGGTTAATGTAGAAAAGGGGAGGGAACGGGATCAATAATAAATTAAGCAGAATTAAAGATAAAGATTTGTTAAGGCAAATATCAATATGAATCATTCATGATATGTTACATCGTGGTTACTGAAGCCTTCATATCAATCAGAACCACAGGGTACTTTGACAAGTCAAAAATGCTTAGTACAAATGCTTAGACATTCTGATGAAAAGGAGGTAAATGATATTGCAAACAACAAAAACACAAAATGGCTAAAGGCTGAATGACCAAAATGAAATGAAATAAAAAAGAAAAACATTTCATTGGTAACACAGCACTCTGTTATTGCCTTTAACGTGTGTGTGTGTGTGTGTGTGTGTGTGTGTGTGTGTGTGTGTGTGTGTGTGTGTGTGTGTGTGTGTGTGTGTGTGTGTGTGTGTTTATTGCTTTATTCGTCCTACTTATGTAAGTTTGCTTTAGCAATTAACAGCCAATATATCATCTCCTAGCTAATGAGAGCACACCCACAGAGAGATAGGGAGAGAGGAACTGAGAGAGAGAGAGAGAGAGAGAGAGAGAGAGAGAGAGAGAGAGGATTGAGTGAACAATCAGGATGCTATGGGTCTAATAGAGAATAGACTATAGTTCAATCACTCACTCCTGCTCTCTGCCCTGCAGTACTCGATAAGGCCAGTCACAGGTACACAGAGCAGAAAGTGTGTAATGACCAACCGGACACCAAAGAGACAGAAAGCAAATTGGCTCCCAAGGGCAACAGAGTGCTGTCTGGAGCCTGTTCAGATCATTGCTTTAGCAATGTAGGGCGATAGCTTTGACAGATGATAGAAGTGTAATTGTGGACAGGGGAATGAGGTTTCTTACAAGAATAAGGAGTCTTTCAGGGTATTTTCAACAAGCAATGCATTGTGTGTGTTTTTTTTTTTTTTTGCTATATTTTTTCATTTGGTTTTTCGCTAGAAGCATTAACAAAACATTAAAGATTAACACTGACAAATTGATATTCAGAAAAAAAAATGTTCGTCGTTAACTTTCATGACACCACCTCTGTGTTCATGACAGAGGGTGTCATGTACTGACAAGTATTAATTATGTTGGGTGGTATTTGACGACTGGATCTCCATGTGAAATCACTTGTGGGTGGCCAGTTTATCCACACTCTTCCAATTCTCGTGGTTTTCTTGTGGCCATCAGCTATCCGCTGGCCCATTTCTTAAAGGATCAACTTTACTGTAAGGCTTTGTGCAGCTGCTTGAGGACTATGAATGTATTCACCACCTCATAGATGTAGAAGCCTATTCACAACACTCTCTATGTTGACCATACTGCCACAGTCAGGCTGTGTGAGTGTATCTCTGCATATGCACATGTCTCCTCCAGATTTTAATTATGTCTCAAGGCCAGCCAGTGATCTGAAATATGTGCTCAGACACTACTATTAACAATAACATTTATCTTAACCATAATTAGATGGGGCATTCTCATATAAAGGGCTGCAAGTACAATAATTATTGAGGTCAGAGCACACTGAGGTTTGCCATAGAGAAGTCCTGCGATGGATCAGAGCCTTAAATGATTCATTACATGATGTCAGTTATGTGAAGCAAGTAATACACAGTGATGTCAAGGGATTCCCACCATTCATTTAATTCTTAATGACATTCTTAATGATGCTGACTGAGATACTTCTGACCTGAATGATGCCGACATCTCTAACTGCGAGCATGTTCTGTTAACCATCTGGAATTGGTTTTGACGTTTCCACCAGCTCCCCAAAACACACGCTTTACTGAATAAATGGCTTAAACAGTCAGAGATGCAAAATGCAAGAGGCATATGATGTTCTTGGATTATTACGTAAATGTGAATAGACAAATCCTTGTTCTTTATTATGGCAATATGATCAATATGATCAAATCCTATTAAAATTCAAACTTACAACATTTGTTTCATTTGCTAAGACTTCAGAATCCGGCATAATAGAAACTGCACGACACCACCAAAATGTTCCAAACATGAAGCACAGTGGAGGACAGTGGAGGACAGGGACAGTGGGGACGCTTCTGGTGGGACAGACGGCCTGGATGGTGGACACTCAGTGTGAACTGTGACAGTGAACTGCATCAGACGACCTACAGGAGAAGGTCACGGTGTCTGTCTGTAATCTAAAACTGAAGAAGTTTGGTTATCATGGCATGATGGAAAGATCCGTGTCACTTTGTGATTTGTGATCAGACTTGTTCAAGAGGAAAATCTTTTTTGTTCCCCGTTTTGTTTGGTTTTGATACTCTGTCCATGTTTTTTATTCTTGTTATAAAATTATTCTTGAAATTTATTCTTGTTATTTATATGTTATTCATTTTTTCTACTTCTGCTATTCTGTTAGTTGTTTAATGTGACACAAAATGATTTCATAAAATTAAACAAAGTTGAATAGACAAATTCAACTTTAAAGTATAATTTCACTGTATTTTATTATAAACTTTGAATGTTCATTGATATACACTATTTGCAGAGGGTGAGAAGCCAAAAGACATGGTAATTTGAATGCAATCCTTGTCTTTAATCTAAGGAAGATCGCATTCTCTGTCCAGCCTGTGATTTATTATAAAACCCTTAGGCTGATTCTAAATCAGATTCAGGAAGCCATTACTAAGATAATAATACCGCAGCTGTGGTGGAAAACTCTTGCTATAATCAATAGAACACACAGCATTATTAAGGATGATGAGTATAATTATTAATTCATAAATGACTTTGATAAGGAGCAGCTGTCGTGGGGTAAAAGGCTGGGGTAATAAGTGTTTACCCAAACCTCTGAAATGTCAAGTCTTTATATGGCAATACACTAAAAGACAGCATGAATTAAACTGTGTGTGTAGTCTTGTGAATAAATGACCTTGCAAGAGTCCATCTGTCTATCAATAGATTTCATATGGCACCCACCCACCTACACACACACACAAACACACACACACACACACACACACACACACACACACACACACATATATATATATATATATATATATATATATATATATATATATATATGTAACAGAATGGACTGTGTTCAGGGTGGGTGTAATGCCTGGGCTGGGACAATAGGGGAGCTGTGGCGCTGAGTGACAGGAAGTGCCCAGTTTGAGATGATTGCTCACCTATAAAAGCAGGAAGTTGGAGGTACTGAGCAGGGTCCAAATTTCAATTTATAAAGACTTTCCAAGTAAAGGACGTTCAGAAAAAAGATTTATTTTTCATTATTTTATTCAACAGATTGTGAACTCTATGGGACTGAGGTCCGGACTTTAACTGGGCCATCCCAGAGTGAAAATGTTCTTTTTCTTAAGCCATTCTTTGGTGGTTTTGCTGGAATGCTTTGGGTCATTGTCTTGTTGCACAATCCATTCCTATCCCAACTTCAACTTCCTGACTGATGGCAGAAGATTTTGTTTTGTCAACAATTTGTTGACAGGCCTGGGATTTCCCTGGATAAAATGGCGTCTGGCTGAAAAACAGAACCAGACCTTCGCGTTTCAACCATCATGCTTCACTAGTGAGAGGAGGTTCTCTTTATAATCGAAACATGGCGCCTGCGATTGTGGCCAAATTATTCAATTTTGGACTCATTTGTCCAGATAATGGACTTTCAGAAAGCCTCTGGTTTGTCCAAGTGCTCTCTGTCAAAGTTTTTAAATGGACAACTTTGTCCATCTGTCCTTTGTTCTTTCTAGAGAGCAGAGGTTTCCTTCTAGCAACTCTCCCATGAATGCCATGTCTACTGATTTTTCACCTGATTGTAGATGCATGTACATTTATCCCAGATGCTGCCAGAGAGATCTGCATCTCTCTGGAGGTGATGAGTGTGTGGTGTGTGAGTGGTGTGTGGGTGGTGTGTGGGTGATGAGTGTGTGGTGTGTGGGTGGTGTGTGGGTGATGAGTGTGTGGTGTGTGGGTGGTGTGTGGGTGGTGTGTGAGTGGTGTGTGAGTGGTGTGTGGGTGGTGTGTGAGTGGTGTGTGAGTGGTGTGTGGGTGGTGTGTGGGTGATGAGTGTGTGGTGTGTGGGTGATGAGTGTGTGGTGTGTGGGTGGTGTGTGAGTGGTGTGTGGGTGGTGTGTGAGTGGTGTGTGGGTGGTGTGTGGGTGATGAGTGTGTGGTGTGTGGGTGGTGTGTGGGTGGTGTGTGAGTGGTGTGTGGGTGGTGTGTGGGTGGTGTGTGAGTGGTGTGTGGGTGGTGTGTGGGTGATGAGTGTGTGGTGTGTGGGTGATGAGTGTGTGGTGTGTGAGTGGTGTGTGGGTGGTGTGTGGGTGATGTGTGGGTGGTGTGTGGGTGATGTGTGGGTGGTGTGTGGGTGGTGTGTGGGTGATGTGTGGGTGGTGTGTGGGTGATGAGTGTGTGGTGTGTGGGTGGTGTGTGGGTGATGAGTGTGTGGTGTGTGGGTGATGAGTGTGTGGTGTGTGGGTGATGAGTGTGTGGTGTGTGGGTGGTGTGTGGGTGATGAGTGTGTGGTGTGTGGGTGGTGTGTGTGTGGTGTGTGTGTGGTGTGTGAGTGGTGTGTGTGGTGTGTGAGTGGTGTGTGGGTGGTGTGTGTGTGGTGTGTGGGTGGTGTGTGGGTGATGAGTGTGTGGTGTGTGGGTGGTGTGTGTGTGGTGTGTGGGTGGTGTGTGTGTGGTGTGTGGGTGATGAGTGTGTGGTGTGTGGGTGGTGTGTGTGTGGTGTGTGGGTGGTGTGTGGGTGATGAGTGTGTGGTGTGTGGGTGGTGTGTGGGTGATGAGTGTGTGGTGTGTGGGTGATGAGTGTGTGGTGTGTGGGTGGTGTGTGGGTGATGAGTGTGTGGTGTGTGGGTGGTGTGTGTGTGGTGTGTGTGGTGTGTGAGTGGTGTGTGTGTGGTGTGTGTGTGGTGTGTGAGTGGTGTGTGGGTGATGAGTGTGTGGTGTGTGTGTGGTGTGTGTGTGGTGTGTGGGTGGTGTGTGTGTGGTGTGTGGGTGGTGTGTGGGTGATGAGTGTGTGGTGTGTGAGTGGTGTGTGGGTGGTGTGTGTGTGGTGTGTGAGTGGTGTGTGTGTGGTGTGTGTGTGGTGTGTGAGTGGTGTGTGGGTGATGAGTGTGTGGTGTGTGTGTGGTGTGTGTGTGGTGTGTGGGTGGTGTGTGTGTGGTGTGTGGGTGGTGTGTGGGTGGTGTGTGGGTGATGAGTGTGTGGTGTGTGAGTGGTGTGTGGGTGGTGTGTGTGTGGTGTGTGGGTGATGAGTGTGTGGTGTGTGGGTGGTGTGTGTGTGGTGTGTGGGTGGTGTGTGTGTGGTGTGTGTGTGTGGTGTGTGAGTGGTGTGTGGGTGGTGTGTGTGTGGTGTGTGGGTGGTGTGTGGGTGATGAGTGTGTGGGTGATGAGTGTGTGGTGTGTGTGTGGTGTGTGGGTGGTGTGTGGGTGATGAGTGTGTGGGTGATGAGTGTGTGGTGTGTGGGTGATGAGTGTGTGGTGTGTGTGTGGTGTGTGGGTGGTGTGTGGGTGATGAGTGTGTGGGTGGTGGTAGGTGGAATTATTCCTTTTCTGGTGCTTCTTGGTGTACATTTTGATGGCCGTCCACTTCTTGGTAGAGTTGTGGTGATGCTGAGTGTCCTCCATTTGTAAACCATTTGTCTTTGGAGCTGGATTTGGGAGATGATCTTGTAGCGTTCCCCAGACTGATGGACTGTCACCACCTTCTTCCTGATGTCCTCGAATGTCTCTTACTCTCAACATTGTTGATCTCTGTGCTTTACGCCTTGGCACAACGTTGGTTTGGTTGGTTTGTTCTCCCTTTTGATCAGTGTGGCTGAAATCTTTTCTCAATGATGTCTCATTTGATTGATCTGCTTAATTGATTACTTGAGCACTCACACACGTCTTTTACCGTTACCTATACCACGACTTCACCAACGGTACATGTTCTGACCCCATGTAGTCTCCTGGCAACTCACACAAATCAACTAAATGGGATTGATTAACATAAACTTTCATATGCCAAAACTGGTAACGATAAAATAACAGAATCAGGAAAACACAACAGAAAACTCTAAACTACTCAAGAGGTTCACCAACGTTCAAGCAGCACTTTATATAAAAAGCTATCAAACATGATTCATGGATTCATAACAGAGAACTCTCATATATGGCACATATGTGGCACACGGTAACTCCCCACACATACTGCTCACCACACATAGTTCCTCCCCACACATACTGCTCACCACACATAGTTCCTCCCCTCACACACTGTCTCCCCACACATACTGCTCACCACACATAGTTCCTCCCCACACATACTGCCTCCCCTCACACACTGCCTCCCCTCACATAGTTCCTCCCCTCACACACTGTCTCCCCACACACACTGTCTCCCCACACATAGTTCCTCCCCTCACACACTGTCTCCCCACACATAGTGCCTCCCCACACATAGTTCCTCCCCTCACACACTGTCTCCCCACACATAGTTCCTCCCCACACATAGTTCCTCCCCACACATAGTTCCTCCCCTCACACACTGTCTCCCCTCACGTAGTTCCTCCCCTCACACACTGTCTCCCCACACATAGTTCCTCCCCTCACATAGTTCCTCCCCTCACACACTCTCTCCCCACACATAGTTCCTCCCCTCACACACTGTCTCCCCTCACATAGTTCCTCCCCACACATAGTTCCTCCCCACACATAGTGCCTCCCCACACATAGTTCCTCCCCTCACACACTGTCTCCCCACACATAGTTCCTCCCCACACATAGTGCCTCCCCTCACATAGTTCCTCCCCTCACACACTGTCTCCCCACACATAGTTCCTCCCCTCACACACTGTCTCCCCTCACATAGTTCCTCCCCTCACACACTGTCTCCCCACACATAGTGCCTCCCCACACATAGTTCCTCCCCTCACACACTGTCTCCCCACACATAGTTCCTCCCCTCACATAGTTCCTCGCCACACATAGTTCCTCCCCTCACACACTGTCTCCCCTCACGTAGTTCCTCCCCTCACACACTGTCTCCCCACACATAGTTCCTCCCCACACATAGTGCCTCCCCACACATAGTTCCTCCCCTCACACACTGTCTCCCCACACATAGTTCCTCCCCTCACATAGTTCCTCCCCTCACACACTGTCTCCCCACACATAGTTCCTCCCCTCACATAGTTCCTCCCCTCACACACTGTCTCCCCTCACATAGTTCCTCCCCTCACACACTGTCTCCCCACACATAGTTCCTCCCCTCACAAAGTTCCTCCCCTCACACACTGTCTCCCCACACATAGTTCCTCCCCTCACATAGTTCCTCCCCACACATAGTTCCTCCCCTCACACACTGTCTCCCCTCACTTAGTTCCTCCCCTCACACACTGTCTCCCCACACATAGTTCCTCCCCACACATAGTTCCTCCCCTCACATAGTTCCTCCCACACATAGTTCCTCCCCTCACACACTGTCTCCCCTCACATAGTTCCTCCCCACACATAGTTCCTCCCCACACATAGTTCCTCCCCTCACACACTGTCTCCCCTCACGTAGTTCCTCCCCTCACACACTGTCTCCCCACACATAGTTCCTCCCCACACATAGTTCCTCCCCTCACACACTGTCTCCCCTCACGTAGTTCCTCCCCTCACACACTGTCTCCCCACACATAGTTCCTCCCCACACATAGTTCCTCCCCTCACACACTGTCTCCCCACACATAGTTCCTCCCCACACATAGTTCCTCCCCTCACACACTGTCTCCCCACACATAGTTCCTCCCCTCACATAGTTCCTCCCCTCACACACTGTCTCCCCACACATAGTTCCTCCCCTCACATAGTTCCTCCCCTCACACACTGTCTCCCCACACATAGTTCCTCCCCTCACACACTGTCTCCCCACACATAGTTCCTCCCCACACATAGTTCCTCCCCTCACATAGTTCCTCCCCTCACACACTGTCTCCCCACACATAGTTCCTCCCCTCACACACTGTCTCCCCACACATAGTTCCTCCCCTCACATAGTTCCTCCCCTCACACACTGTCTCCCCACACATAGTTCCTCCCCACACATAGTTCCTCCCCTCACATAGTTCCTCCCCTCACACACTGTCTCCCCACACATAGTTCCTCCCCTCACATAGTTCCTCCCCTCACACACTGTCTCCCCACACATAGTTCCTCCCCTCACATAGTTCCTCCCCTCACACACTGTCTCCCCACACATAGTTCCTCCCCTCACACACTGTCTCCCCACACATAGTTCCTCCCCACACATAGTTCCTCCCCTCACACACTGTCTCCCCACACATAGTTCCTCCCCTCACACACTGTCTCCCCACACATAGTTCCTCCCCTCACATAGTTCCTCCCCTCACACACTGTCTCCCCACACATAGTTCCTCCCCTCACACACTGTCTCCCCACACATAGTTCCTCCCCACACATAGTTCCTCCCCTCACACACTGTCTCCCCACACATAGTTCCTCCCCTCACACACTGTCTCCCCACACATAGTTCCTCCCCTCACAAAGTTCCTCCCCTCACACACTGTCTCCCCACACATAGTTCCTCCCCTCACATAGTTCCTCCCCACACATAGTTCCTCCCCTCACACACTGTCTCCCCTCACTTAGTTCCTCCCCTCACACACTGTCTCCCCACACATAGTTCCTCCCCACACATAGTTCCTCCCCTCACATAGTTCCTCCCACACATAGTTCCTCCCCTCACACACTGTCTCCCCTCACATAGTTCCTCCCCACACATAGTTCCTCCCCACACATAGTTCCTCCCCTCACACACTGTCTCCCCTCACGTAGTTCCTCCCCTCACACACTGTCTCCCCACACATAGTTCCTCCCCACACATAGTTCCTCCCCTCACACACTGTCTCCCCTCATGTAGTTCCTCCCCTCACACACTGTCTCCCCACACATAGTTCCTCCCCACACATAGTTCCTCCCCTCACACACTGTCTCCCCACACATAGTTCCTCCCCACACATAGTTCCTCCCCTCACACACTGTCTCCCCACACATAGTTCCTCCCCTCACATAGTTCCTCCCCTCACACACTGTCTCCCCACACATAGTTCCTCCCCACACATAGTTCCTCCCCTCACATAGTTCCTCCCCTCACACACTGTCTCCCCACACATAGTTCCTCCCCTCACATAGTTCCTCCCCTCACACACTGTCTCCCCACACATAGTTCCTCCCCACACATAGTTCCTCCCCTCACATAGTTCCTCCCCTCACACACTGTCTCCCCACACATAGTTCCTCCCCTCACACACTGTCTCCCCACACATAGTTCCTCCCCACACATAGTTCCTCCCCTCACACACTGTCTCCCCACACATAGTTCCTCCCCTCACATAGTTCCTCCCCTCACACACTGTCTCCCCACACATAGTTCCTCCCCACACATAGTGCCTCCCCACACATAGTTCCTCCCCTCACACACTGTCTCCCCACACATAGTTCCTCCCCACACATAGTGCCTCCCCTCACATAGTTCCTCCCCTCACACACTGTCTCCCCACACATAGTTCCTCCCCTCACACACTGTCTCCCCTCACACACTGTCTCCCCACACATAGTGCCTCCCCACACATAGTTCCTCCCCTCACATAGTTCCTCCCCACACATAGTTCCTCCCCTCACACACTGTCTCCCCTCACGTAGTTCCTCCCCTCACACACTGTCTCCCCACACATAGTTCCTCCCCACACATAGTGCCTCCCCACACATAGTTCCTCCCCTCACACACTGTCTCCCCACACATAGTTCCTCCCCTCACATAGTTCCTCCCCTCACACACTGTCTCCCCACACATAGTTCCTCCCCTCACATAGTTCCTCCCCTCACACACTGTCTCCCCTCACACACTGTCTCCCCACACATAGTGCCTCCCCACACATAGTTCCTCCCCTCACACACTGTCTCCCCACACATAGTTCCTCCCCTCACAAAGTTCCTCCCCTCACACACTGTCTCCCCACACATAGTTCCTCCCCTCACATAGTTCCTCCCCACACATAGTTCCTCCCCTCACACACTGTCTCCCCTCACTTAGTTCCTCCCCTCACACACTGTCTCCCCACACATAGTTCCTCCCCACACATAGTTCCTCCCCTCACATAGTTCCTCCCACACATAGTTCCTCCCCTCACACACTGTCTCCCCTCACATAGTTCCTCCCCACACATAGTTCCTCCCCACACATAGTTCTTCCCCTCACACACTGTCTCCCCTCACGTAGTTCCTCCCCTCACACACTGTCTCCCCACACATAGTTCCTCCCCACACATAGTTCCTCCCCTCACGTAGTTCCTCCCCTCACACACTGTCTCCCCACACATAGTTCCTCCCCTCACACACTGTCTCCCCTCACGTAGTTCCTCCCCTCACACACTGTCTCCCCACACATAGTTCCTCCCCACACATAGTTCCTCCCCTCACACACTGTCTCCCCACACATAGTTCCTCCCCACACATAGTTCCTCCCCTCACACACTGTCTCCCCACACATAGTTCCTCCCCTCACATAGTTCCTCCCCTCACACACTGTCTCCCCACACATAGTTCCTCCCCACACATAGTTCCTCCCCTCACATAGTTCCTCCCCTCACACACTGTCTCCCCACACATAGTTCCTCCCCTCACATAGTTCCTCCCCTCACACACTGTCTCCCCACACATAGTTCCTCCCCACACATAGTTCCTCCCCTCACATAGTTCCTCCCCTCACACACTGTCTCCCCACACATAGTTCCTCCCCTCACACACTGTCTCCCCACACATAGTTCCTCCCCACACATAGTTCCTCCCCTCACACACTGTCTCCCCACACATAGTTCCTCCCCTCACATAGTTCCTCCCCTCACATAGTTCCTCCCCACACATAGTTCCTCCCCTCACATAGTTCCTCCCCTCACACACTGTCTCCCCACACATAGTTCCTCCCCTCACATAGTTCCTCCCCTCACACACTGTCTCCCCACACATAGTTCCTCCCCACACATAGTTCCTCCCCTCACATAGTTCCTCCCCTCACACACTGTCTCCCCACACATAGTTCCTCCCCTCACACACTGTCTCCCCACACATAGTTCCTCCCCACACATAGTTCCTCCCCTCACACACTGTCTCCCCACACATAGTTCCTCCCCTCACACACTGTCTCCCCACACATAGTTCCTCCCCTCACATAGTTCCTCCCCTCACACACTGTCTCCCCACACATAGTTCCTCCCCACACATAGTTCCTCCCCTCACACACTGTCTCCCCACACATAGTTCCTCCCCTCACACACTGTCTCCCCACACATAGTTCCTCCCCTCACATAGTTCCTCCCCTCACACACTGTCTCCCCACACATAGTTCCTCCCCACACATAGTTCCTCCCCTCACATAGTTCCTCCCCTCACACACTGTCTCCCCTCACGTAGTTCCTCCCCTCACACACTGCCTCCCCACACATAGTTCCTCCCCACACATAGTTCCTCCCCTCACATAGTTCCTCCCCACACATAGTTCCTCCCCTCACACACTGTCTCCCCACACATAGTTCCTCCCCTCACATAGTTCCTCCCCTCACACACTGTCTCCCCTCACATAGTTCCTCCCCTCACACACTGTCTCCCCACACATAGTTCCTCCCCTCACACACTGTCTCCCCTCACATAGTTCCTCCCCTCACACACTGTCTCCCCACACATAGTGCCTCCCCACACATAGTTCCTCCCCTCACACACTGTCTCCCCACACATAGTTCCTCCCCTCACATAGTTCCTCCCCACACATAGTTCCTCCCCTCACACACTGTCTCCCCTCACGTAGTTCCTCCCCTCACACACTGTCTCCCCACACATAGTTCCTCCCCACACATAGTGCCTCCCCACACATAGTTCCTCCCCTCACACACTGTCTCCCCACACATAGTTCCTCCCCTCACACACTGTCTCCCCACACATAGTTCCTCCCCTCACATAGTTCCTCCCCTCACACACTGTTTCCCCTCACATAGTTCCTCCCCTCACACACTGTCTCCCCACACATAGTGCCTCCCCACACATAGTTCCTCCCCTCACACACTGTCTCCCCACACATAGTTCCTCCCCTCACAAAGTTCCTCCCCTCACACACTGTCTCCCCACACATAGTTCCTCCCCTCACATAGTTCCTCCCCACACATAGTTCCTCCCCTCACACACTGTCTCCCCTCACTTAGTTCCTCCCCTCACACACTGTCTCCCCACACATAGTTCCTCCCCACACATAGTTCCTCCCCTCACATAGTTCCTCCCACACATAGTTCCTCCCCTCACACACTGTCTCCCCTCACATAGTTCCTCCCCACACATAGTTCCTCCCCACACATAGTTCCTCCCCTCACACACTGTCTCCCCTCACGTAGTTCCTCCCCTCACACACTGTCTCCCCACACATAGTTCCTCCCCTCACATAGTTCCTCCCCTCACACACTGTCTCCCCACACATAGTTCCTCCCCACACATAGTTCCTCCCCTCACACACTGTCTCCCCACACATAGTTCCTCCCCTCACATAGTTCCTCCCCACACATAGTTCCTCCCCTCACACACTGTCTCCCCTCACGTAGTTCCTCCCCTCACACACTGTCTCCCCACACATAGTTCCTCCCCACACATAGTGCCTCCCCACACATAGTTCCTCCCCTCACACACTGTCTCCCCACACATAGTTCCTCCCCTCACATAGTTCCTCCCCTCACACACTGTCTCCCCACACATAGTTCCTCCCCTCACATAGTTCCTCCCCTCACACACTGTCTCCCCTCACATAGTTCCTCCCCTCACACACTGTCTCCCCACACATAGTGCCTCCCCACACATAGTTCCTCCCCTCACACACTGTCTCCCCACACATAGTTCCTCCCCTCACAAAGTTCCTCCCCTCACACACTGTCTCCCCACACATAGTTCCTCCCCTCACATAGTTCCTCCCCACACATAGTTCCTCCCCTCACACACTGTCTCCCCTCACTTAGTTCCTCCCCTCACACACTGTCTCCCCACACATAGTTCCTCCCCACACATAGTTCCTCCCCTCACATAGTTCCTCCCACAGATAGTTCCTCCCCTCACACACTGTCTCCCCTCACATAGTTCCTCCCCACACATAGTTCCTCCCCACACATAGTTCCTCCCCTCACACACTGTCTCCCCTCACGTAGTTCCTCCCCTCACACACTGTCTCCCCACACATAGTTCCTCCCCACACATAGTTCCTCCCCTCACACACTGTCTCCCCTCACGTAGTTCCTCCCCTCACACACTGTCTCCCCACACATAGTTCCTCCCCACACATAGTTCCTCCCCTCACACACTGTCTCCCCACACATAGTTCCTCCCCACACATAGTTCCTCCCCTCACACACTGTCTCCCCACACATAGTTCCTCCCCTCACATAGTTCCTCCCCTCACACACTGTCTCCCCACACATAGTTCCTCCCCACACATAGTTCCTCCCCTCACATAGTTCCTCCCCTCACACACTGTCTCCCCACACATAGTTCCTCCCCTCACATAGTTCCTCCCCTCACACACTGTCTCCCCACACATAGTTCCTCCCCACACATAGTTCCTCCCCTCACATAGTTCCTCCCCTCACACACTGTCTCCCCACACATAGTTCCTCCCCTCACACACTGTCTCCCCACACATAGTTCCTCCCCACACATAGTTCCTCCCCTCACACACTGTCTCCCCACACATAGTTCCTCCCCTCACATAGTTCCTCCCCTCACACACTGTCTCCCCACACATAGTTCCTCCCCACACATAGTTCCTCCCCTCACATAGTTCCTCCCCTCACACACTGTCTCCCCACACATAGTTCCTCCCCTCACATAGTTCCTCCCCTCACACACTGTCTCCCCACACATAGTTCCTCCCCACACATAGTTCCTCCCCTCACATAGTTCCTCCCCTCACACACTGTCTCCCCACACATAGTTCCTCCCCTCACACACTGTCTCCCCACACATAGTTCCTCCCCACACATAGTTCCTCCCCTCACACACTGTCTCCCCACACATAGTTCCTCCCCTCACACACTGTCTCCCCACACATAGTTCCTCCCCTCACATAGTTCCTCCCCTCACACACTGTCTCCCCACACATAGTTCCTCCCCTCACACACTGTCTCCCCACACATAGTTCCTCCCCACACATAGTTCCTCCCCTCACACACTGTCTCCCCACACATAGTTCCTCCCCTCACACACTGTCTCCCCACACATAGTTCCTCCCCTCACACACTGTCTCCCCACACATAGTTCCTCCCCTCACATAGTTCCTCCCCTCACACACTGTCTCCCCACACATAGTTCCTCCCCACACATAGTTCCTCCCCTCACATAGTTCCTCCCCTCACACACTGTCTCCCCTCACGTAGTTCCTCCCCTCACACACTGCCTCCCCACACATAGTTCCTCCCCACACATAGTTCCTCCCCTCACATAGTTCCTCCCCACACATAGTTCCTCCCCTCACACACTGTCTCCCCACACATAGTTCCTCCCCTCACATAGTTCCTCCCCTCACACACTGTCTCCCCTCACATAGTTCCTCCCCTCACACACTGTCTCCCCACACATAGTTCCTCCCCTCACATAGTTCCTCCCCTCACACACTGTCTGCCCTCACATAGTTCCTCCCCTCACATAGTTCCTCCCCACACATAGTGTCTCCCCTCACATAGTTCCTCCCCTCACACACTGCCTCCCCACACATAGTTCCTCCCCTCACGTAGTTCGAAACTCCATGCTTAAAATCTCATGGAAGACAAAGCTCCAGACTATTCTCCGTCCTGGCTCCAAGATGGTGGGCCGATCTTCCATTAGCTGCTAGGACTGCAGAGTCTATTGCTATCTTCAAGCGTAGACTGAAGACCCACCTGTTTGTTGAGATCTTACCAGAGCACTAACTCGGCTGATACCACTTGCCGTTGTTCTTAAATTGTATATCTGTCTATGGTTAATTCTGCTTCTTGGCAAACGTCTAACTTGCAAAACACTAGGTAATGATATTGACTCCTGTAGTTTAGTAGTAGTCTGACTCAATGGTATCTTGAATTCTGGCCTATCCGTACTATTACCTAGGAGGAATTCTGTGATCAGATGCAAAGCACTTTGTAAGTCGCTCTGGATAAGAGCGTCTGCTAAATGCCGTAAATGTAAATGTAAATGTAATGTTACCTGCGCGCAGCAGGGCAGACTTGCATTTATGTAACACAGAGCCCAGATGAGAGTCCTGCTTCATAGCACCACCACCATGTCTGTAGGAGTTACGCCACTCTAGTCAAACCCATTGTGAAGCAGCAGGAAATGACAAGTATGAGACTGATATTTGTATTGGATGTAGTCGGCTTCCTCACAATGTATGCTGCTTGGCCATATATCAGAAACCATGACAAATGTAACCACACGAAGGCAACAACAGAATCACTTAGCTTCGAGGTACTGTATTGTATAACAGAGTATTATATACTATATTGACTTTTATCCAGCATAAGTAGGCAGCTGAAGGCACAAAGCCATGAATAATGAGAAATCAATGAAAACATCCCTGTAGACCAGGATAGAGGGCCATAACCAACGCCTTACATCTTAATACCTGATTATCTGACTGATAAAAACAGAAGTGTGAACTATGAGGGAGAGGAAGTGACAGGAAAATGAAGTAAAATATTAACAATGCTGCTGCAAACAGGGACTATATTTGGTCAGGGACTATACGATTGGTCTACTGTTGGGCCAACCCTATATGAACATGCGTATACACATACTGCACGTTCCAAAAGGCAAAATCACTTTTTCAGTCCCACTAAGGGACCCTTTTCTGATCCCCCTGAACAAGGTTGTGTTAGGAGGCACTGAAGCATTTCACCGTTGAGTGGATTTTAACTACTCCATAAGGAGTCCAAAATACTAATAATACTAATAGTACTTAAAACGTGTGTTGTAGATCTAATTCATGCATATAGGACGAGCATTGTTGTTCTTTCAGACTTCTTGGTTTCATACTTCTGAGACATTTCTTACAGGTCAAATGATTCTGCATTTCGTGTCATTACCATCAGCTCAATGTTGTGTTATTGGTTCATGTATGTGAATGTATCTCACCTGCTACCTGTGAGATTATAATCTGCAGGACAAATAATCAATCACTGCTTAAACCTGATCATGTTAGACCATCATGCGTTGTTTGTAAATATTGTATATTGTAGATTTTTTAGATTGAATCCATTTGGATTTATGGACTTTAATTAATTGTAGATTTTGTGGACATGTCCAGCTTCATTCCGTGCAATTACTACATATTCTGTGATAGTTGGTTTAAACCTTGCATAGAATTTATGTACCATAAACATTTTAAACATAAATTCAGAAAACAATAAAATATTAATTCATGGCAAATAGCCTTAATACATTATTCACTAGCCATGACAGTTTCTACGCTGAATGCTTCAGTACATCATGATTTCCTGGGCTGCTTGCGTGTTTGAGCGTTTACAAGCTGAGGTTTGAGGTAAAATAGGTTACTTCACATGTGTTTAGCCATATTCTGTGTGTAAACAGTTTGTGTCATTTATTTTAAGGTTTGTTTCGAGCCGGAAATAAAGGATTTGCATAAACTGGGTAAATTGGTTTGAGAGCTGCGCTGGTTCTGCTTATTAAACGTGAGAATGGGAAATTAGGATGACAGGTGTCTGTCTGATTGGCTGTGAAGTGAAATTAATTGTGTACCTGTACCGTAGTACAACACACTTTTGTTACCTAGAATCTCAATAGACTGGATGAGAGCAGCAGAGTTTAATTAGACTTGAGAGAAAGAAATACAATGTCACAGCTCGAATTTCAAAATATACTATGAACACACTGAGTCAAAACAGAAACCCAGAATCCAGGCAGTCATATCCCAATAGCCAGTCCATGACAGGAAAATCCAAAAACTATGGAAAAGCCATCAATAAAAAGATGAGAGAGAGACAGAGAGAGAGAGAGAAATATTTGACAGAGCATCATAACTTTATGTCATAGGTTGTGCACAGTATGGTTTCTGTTTCAATGGATATTTCTATCTGTCTCTTATGCTTCTGGCCAGATTTGAATTGTCAATTTTTTTGTCATAAGGATACTTTCTTTTAATAACAGCATACAACAGAAATATTTTAAATCAAGCATATTAAATCAAGAAGCAGTCCAGATCAGTAGATCAGTGGATCAGTAGATCAGTGGATCAGTAGAGGATTCAACCATTCAGTTAATGGCATCTTACTGCACTGCACATCCATGAACACTGACAGATCATGGAGCTCTTTTTATAGAAATGAGGGTTTGAGTGGCAAGGCAGAGAGGACTCACCATATACGTCGGCTCATTCACAACTCAAACACTCAAACATGTGGTGTGTGGATTCTTCCCAGAGGTAGTGTGGCACGGCCAATTTGTCTGGTGTTTATAATAATATCCACAGGTCAGATACACAATTATTGATTTCTTGGACATGGCCACAAACATCCAGGCACTTGTCCATGTGAGCACACATCAGCTGAGAGTCGCCCACGTGCATCCTGCTCACTCGGCTCCTGGTGACACGGAGAAGGAAGTTTAAAAATTCACCACAACACATCTTTACCAAATTGTTGCCATTGAATGGAATGGAATATAACATTTGAAAATGTTATTTGTAATTATATATATGTATATTCTTATCTATGTATAAATCTGAACAACATCAAATTTACCATTAGGAAGGGTAAATATATTTATAGGGTATAGGGAATATATTTATAGGGTAAATATATTCTGATATACAAACCTAGATAAATATCATGATGACAGTATACTCTGTAACCAGTATGATTTTAATATAGTTTAGCAACTTTGTCATACTCATATAATCATAATCTTTTATTTTCTTTAGGAACTAAGATTCTTTAAGAAATGCATTAGAATGAACACTAGAAATGTACTGATTATAGGTATTCTATCATGCAGCAGCACTTCAGTTAGAGAGAAGACAGTTCAAAGACTTTTTCCTGTTTCAGGCCAATGGAAAGAATTAAAATCTATCTGGACTGCACACCAATTAAAATGCCCATGGTGTCAGCCTACGGAGAGGGGTGTGTGTGTGTGTGTGTGTGTGTGTGTGTGTGTGTGTGTGTGTGTGTGTGTGGACTTTGATGTTTAGGACTGTGAATATAAATCCTTGGATTAACACCCAAGTAAACGACGGGAGACAGAACACACTTGATCCAAGTATTAAGACCCCGTAATGATCAAAAACAAAAGTAATGTCAGGAGAAGTTACTAAACGCTGCAGCTACCTGATAGGTTTGGCATATGTTCAATGGCTTTCTAGGCAGGGGCCAAAATATCATGTCATGTTTCAAATGATATAAAGTCTGGATTGTTGCAGCTTTTTCTTTACAACACCCATAATGATGAAATTTTCTTTTCTTTTTTGGACAACCAACATTAATAATATATAACTTACAAATACTTAGAAAATATACTAATATACACAGCATGCTTAACAATTCATCATCTCAATTGGTCGACTGGGTTGTTCTATTTCATCTTCTGCAGAGATGCAGAGATCCCATAATCTTGCATTAGGGATGTAGTTTACATTTTTTTGTTTTAGCAGGTTTTTAGCAGAATAAATATCTGATGTTGAGGTGTAAGGTAATGATGTGGGACAATAGCTCTCAGCATGTCTGCATTAATCCCCAGGACTCAGCCCTGCTAGTTCAAATGCACACAACAACTCACACTCACATTCCTCAGACAAGCTGCAGAACACACAGCACGACGAGACGATGAACAGTAGCTGGGCGCACCGTCGCCGTGCATGAATTCAGTGAAATGTTTGCCACAGAAATGCAGTAAAATGTTAAATGACGATGCTAGAAGGTGTCCGAATGGCTTAGTAATCCAACTGCATGATGTCATTGCTACATATTGCTAGACATATATTAAGTTATGTTAGTTACTCTTTATAATAGAATTATACTCTCATATTTGCATTGTCAATGTTTCTGCAATATTATACATTTTTAGTATTAATAAAGAAAAATTTGCACCTACACACAGTCATGAAACGTGCATTGTGCCCAAGGATCAGCCCAGTGTAGCCCAATATATTGCGTTTCAGTAGAGTTGCTTATCTGGTTTCTTAGAGATCTTGGCATCAATCTCAGATCAGCCATGTTTGGTTCCATGGCGTCTCAAACATAATACACTAACAACAACTCCCAGAAACCTCTGGCAAGACCTCCCACAAATCTCCTGCAAGACCTCCCAGAGGTCTGCTGCAAGACCTAACGTTACATATTTACTCTATGATTCATGCCTGATGGCTGAGCTCATTAAGGGTTATGACAGATTCAAAGCAAATACAGTTGTTTGTATATGAGTCTCATCTGTCATAGGCTAACGAGGGTGTGCACAATAGTATTCACCTCACCTGACTCCCCATACAGCAGGAGTGGCTCCACTGGGCTATGTGAGAGGCTGAAGCTCTGATATTAGTGTGTTCAAGGGTCATTAGATATCTTTTAAATTTTTATGGTGCTTTTATGAAAATATTTATCTATATCTACAAAAGATTGTGTTCCTTTTTTGCCTATGGACCTAGTTATGACAATGTTCTTTTTTGTTGCTGTTGTTTTGTGTTTTGGTGGTTAAATGAGTGCAATACATTTGTTTGCATTACTTTAGGCCATAATAGTCAAACATTATCAACATGTACCCATGGGAATTTCAAAACAGAAGGTTACATATGGATGAAAAGGTTTGGAGGAAGTTCAGTCAAGATCTGAACTTTGAAAAATATTAGAAAACACACAAAAATCAAACACTGATATCACAGTAACATATTCTCCATCATCATAACACTGGACATGTGTTATTTATCAGTTTATTTATGTAACATGGTGAAGAAAGGCAAAGGAACTTTAAGGTCTTTAATGACGTCCGTAATGTACACACAGAGGAATCACAACATGACCAAAGGAGTCATAGATACAAATAAACTACAAAATACTGCACCAGAGTACTTAAAAAGCAAAAGGGACAATGAGTATGGGGGGGAAAGATAACAGGAAATAGTACATTCACATATACTTATAAATATGTCTCACCAAAAAAACCCCAAAAGATCAAGGAAGTGGATGTTTAAATACGAAGACAAAGACACATGGGACACGGGGACAGTGATGAGTTTATGGGCTTTATGACTAGTGCTATAGACACGGAGGTGGAGACAGGAAGCACCTTGTAAACCAAAACAAAGGAACATGGTGATGTCACCTTGGGAACAGGAGAAAAACCAAACAAGCAACTCAGCACTATGGGAACCACAGCACCACGAGAACTGTGACCGTTTATTCATTTATATATTAATTACCTGACAACCATGAATATGCAGAGAATTTATGCATTTTATAAAATAAGCCTAATTTAGTGTTGCCAGGACTAAACAATGCTAGTCCTATAAAACCTATAGCATGATATTTTTAAAAATAAATATCACATAAAGAAGAAATATGGAAGAATTTGTATAGTCCAATTTATATGAAGATGTCTGATATTTATTTGCCAATTAACATAGTAAATGTTTACATCAGATTGTACTGCTTAACAATGGAATACTAGTTGTGGGCATCTACTTGGTCAGACGTCATGTCTTGTCTATGAACTCTTTATCAGAAATCCTCCAGATAGTTCTTTATCAAATGAAGATGAGTTCCATGTGCCTTTTACATTTATTTCTTATAGTCATCCACATGAGTCTTGAGTCTACCCCTCGCCAGGCAAATGTAGGTGCGTCAGAAGTGTGACTTTGACGATGAGTCTGATTAGTGAAGTTTGTGATCTGATAACCTAGACTATACTGGAATACAAAATCCAGGTCACGTAATTGTTTGATCAATTACTTTCATCTAAAGGACTGCTTGAAATCATTTTCAAAAAGAAAAACGTTTTTGTTAGGGCTGTTTTAAGGTGCCTTACAAATGCTCAAAACTGACCTAGTGATTCATAACTCATTTAGAGATGAATCAAGCCCTTTTTTCTGAAGTAGCATTAAATTTTGAATTTGAAGATTTAACATGCTTAATATCACTTAATCAGAGTCACTTTGACATTACTGGCAAGAAAATGAAAGGCTTTGCTATTTTCCAGTTTAATTTAGGAATGATATTACTCGACAATGACTCTGACGTTTAAAAAAAGAAGTGAAGTGTATTTATGAACTTTGTGAGAGTTGTAAAGGCAAAACATGTCACTTCTGGACATCTGAAACATTCTTTCATTTGTTTAAAGTGAAGTTTCCTTATGTCATAGACTGGAGAGATGTGGGTGGTGTGGGTTCAACCGTGTCCACACACCCTCCAGCAGAACAGGGCAATATTCATGGACTGCAACCAGTCAGGCATGATAGGTCTCAATGGTTCAATTTCATAAATAATTCAATTTATTTTGATTATTTCATGAAACTTTACATTACATATTTCATAACTCATATTATAATTCATGACATTGTGCTCAAAATTTTATAATTCACCTTCTATCTGACATTTGACTCTAGAGACAATTATCCAATCAGAAAGCAATTAATATGGGAAAGCAGTTATTAAAATGTCAATGAAATCCAGCAAAATCCATTCTGTGGAAATGCTAAGAAAGGCCAACTAATTACAGATCAGACCATAGCCTACAGGTACCTGAATGAGACATTAACACAGCCATGTCGTGTAGATGAGATGAGACTATTAGCATGGGAGTTATTCTGGGACCAAACTGAGCTGCATGTTTCTGTGTTAACATTCACCAGGGTAAAATAAAGCTTATCAGGTGCATCAGCAGTGTGGATGGACAGAGTGCTTCATCATCCAATATGCAAACATTTTCAGAGTATACAGAAAAATGTGTAACAACTAACCAGAGACTAAAGGTCAAGATGTAATGCACAGATATGCAACAAATGTGTTTATTGATTTGTGGTCAGGCTAAAGCTAATGTTCTCCTGAAGTCTTTTTTTTTATTCTATTAAAATGCTCTCAACCCCTCACAGTATCTATGTGAGATGCATACTCGGTTTTCAATGGTTTATGAATTTCCATATAGTGTGTGGCCCCTTTTGAATACACACCTTTACCTTTGTGCCTGTAAGAAAGGTATATAGCAATTCCTTTTATGATTCATAAGCCAGTGTCTACGATCCAGTGTCCAATGCATAATTCATAGTATGTCATTACCAGTAGAAGGAATTTGTACTGAGACCCTGTTAGAGACCCAGTACTTCTTATTCTAGTGTTCCAACAATCCTCCTCAATACTTGTATCAATTGTTTACAAGTCCTGTGAGACTATTGAATTGAATGCTCATGATTTTTGTTTGTCAATAAACTGCATCCGTGTTTATATCTGAGGATCATTCATTAGACACATTCATGAAGTGAGCATGGGGACGTCATCACTGCAATGGGAATAACAGCCCCACTTTCCTGGAGTCTCGTAATCCCAGACGAAGACGTTGGAGCTCCTCAAATCGTGAGGTGGAGTAAGGGTGTAGACGCCTGCCTGGGTGGATGAGGGGAATGTTGGGGAGAGTTGGCGTTGTTTTTCCATTTCTAATACTGATGTACACCCGGCACTATCCACTATATTATGGTCAGGTCATCGCAAGAGACAAGAGTGGAATAAAAACAGATGCAGGAGCTATACATTGTTTCTACAAAGAGTGTGATTGGCATCATTCCTGTTTTGGGTCAATATGTCTGAGGAGGAGGGTTAATAGCCGGTTTTCTTCTTCTATTAATTTCCTAGGAACCAAATATACAATCTAACCATCCAGATTTTAATGATTGCATCATCTAAATATAGATGTATCTGCACTTTGTGAATTACTAACTAATTTGAAGTTGCATGACGTTGATATTTGTCATCCTGAGATTATTGCAGTGAATTTCCAAGGCTAGTAATCTGTACAGCACATATAACTTTGGTTTAACATTTTCATGAGTCAGGATCAGGCAGTTTGTTTCCCTGTTTGAAGATTCATTGGTTCTGAGTCTATTGACCTAAAGGCAGAGAAAGGTCAATGTTGAGATCACCTTGTTCATTAGTCTTAGAGAGTCTTTAAGGAGGGCAAGCTAAATTGCATGATTCAACATTCATGCAAAAATAACTTCTTGGTCAGAATGATGAGATACGTCATATTAATTAAAATCTTATTTCTGATATCATTCGTTTGCATAAATTCTTCAAAAAGGAATATAGGCATATTAACATTCTTCAGAATACATTTGCAGCAATTTGGGTATTTTTGCCTATTCAGAGCTGATTTCCTATTTCCTATTCTTAAGTGTCGAGTTGTCGCCAGAATATTTTGGGTTTTGGCACAGCAAACATATGACAACAGATGACTTCCATTAAGGTGTCATGGTAATCTCCTCCCCCATTTAGAGTCAGAGGTCTGAACTAAACATCTATGTACTGTATATAGATTTGTAGGTCAGTGGACCAAGGTGGACCAAAAACCAGGTCAGTGGACCAAGCAATTACAAAAGATCAAACATTGTTAGGGTTGTTTAGAGAGAACATTATTTTTATTTAATATCACTTCCAATAATGTACTTCCCACTAATGCTTTATTATATCAAGACGACATTACAGAATAATGCAGAGAAATAAACAGTAAACTGTAACATGACTCTGTGCTGACATTTTAAAATGCTACTCTAATTTTAAATGACAAGAATAAGACATGAATCTAAAATTGCAAATTACTCAGTAACTGTTTACCACACATTCTGCTCACCTTTAGCTGTTCATGTGATTTACATGCAGTAGTATCTCTGGCAGTCTGATAACAACGTTTCGTCTCTAAGCAGCCGTGTATTTAAACTCTTTCTCCCAAATGCCAGAGCTCAACTCTCATTTGTTTCAGCTGTGTTTCAGTGCCCTCTGAGCCCAATAAAAGGGTTCTGTTCACTCCATTACGACTTCCTCGTCTAGTGCAAATAACAAATCATTCAGCCTAATTGCCATGATTGCATATTATAAGCAGTGGAGGCACAGCCCCAAAACATGAGCAGATCAAAATGAGAAGCTAAAAGTTAGTGAGTTTACATCCTCGCATGGCTTTGCACTTTTCGTCTTTATGCCCTCAGATTTCTGCTTGGCTCTTCCTCATGGTGAGATCTTCATGACTCTTCACGACTCTTCATGAAGGGCAGCTCATCACTGCACACTGAGTTCAGCAAGACGGAGCTGAGATAAAATCCCTGGAGATACATCCCCAGGTCAACAACTTGGGATCTCACTAGAAAACTTGTGGATTACTCCATCTAACAAGACAAGCAACCTTGGGGCACTGTTGGATAATAACTTCTTCTGATCTCATATTGCTAACTTTACTTGGTTATGCAAATTCCTCCTCAGGTGCACCAGGAAAACCCACCTATTTCTCTCCATGAACAGGGGCAGAGCCACACCTTTTTTTCAAGGGGTGGCCAAAGGGTGACCAAGGTTTTATCAGAGGGGTCCATATACAAATGATGAACGAAAGGAAACACATATTTTCTCTTAAAATTACCATTTCCAGTGGGGTGGCACTAGGGGTGGCAATTGCCCCCCCCCCCCCTTTGGCTCCGCCACTGTCCATGAAAGCCAATCGTATACTTGTTCAATCCCTTGTTATCTCCAGACTGGATTACTGGACCTCACTCGTGGCAGAACCTCCACACACATCCAAAATTCAGCTGCCCAGCTTGTGTTGAACCTCCCGACATTTCTCCAGTCCAGCTCCTCCACTCTGCTCCCCCTACTGACGCGCCGTAGTGGCTCACATCAGATTTAAAACACTGAGGAGGACCTACAAAGCCTCAACTGGACCAGCACCTAATCAAACTCTGTTCTGCACCACTCTGCCTTTGAGCCTCTAGCACTGCTTGACTTAACCATTCCTCGAGACACAAAGAAGACATTCTTCCATACTCTTCTCTGTCCTGGCACCAGGTGGTAGAATGAACATCCACTGCTTGTCTTTCGAATAAAGCCTGAAGACTCACCTCTTCACTGAGTCACTAAGCACTTCAATATACATTTATATTTTTAAAAATTCTTCCTTCTTCTCTCTACGCTAGTCATGACTCTAGTCTAATAGTATTCTCAACACTGACCTGTCTATTGTATGTATTTGATAGAGACTACAAAGCACTGCTGTAGGTCACTCTGCACAGTGTGGTCTGCCATACACTGTAAATGAAAAGTGCAAAAAGAACTGGATGTGTTGTTCTCTCTGGATCACATGGTAGAAATGGCTGCTGGACCATGTTCATAATTCATATGTGATCAATGTGAATAAAAAGATCACAAAAATCATTAGATTGTTCAGTTGGTAGTCCATGGCTTTTCGGGCTGTCTGTTTCTGCCAAGACCAGACTAACTGTGCTAAAAATGACTGAGCATATTGAGTCATATTGTCGGAATGCTCCAATTTCCCACACACCTGGAGAGAAGGATCTGTCAGTGTTACAGAATCTCTAAATAACCAGATATTCGCAAGCAATCAATCATCCCTCTTCCATTCAACGATTCCTCTCTGTTCGTTCGTTCCTGGTGTCAATTAGTAAGACATTTTCAAGCTCTCTAGGTACTAGACTGAATTAGACTAATTGAACTCGTGTGGGAAAATAAACATTGCTGCAGAGGGTGTCCTACAGGGGATTTCAGCAGCTGTTTTGTAATCAGGATAAGACACACACTGTGCTTATTAAACAGTGGCCCTGTGGAGTGACACATGTCAGCTACTGTCTCATCTACAGAAGAATTATGCTCACTGTCCCATCAATAACTATGTTAACTGTTAATTGAACTGAAGTTGCCCTTTTATGTTTTACCTGTGGACCGATCTCACCTTTTTCTGTTAATAGTGAATAGTGAAAACATAATAGTGAATCTATTACAAAATGAAACCCATGTTTGCTGTTAACTTGTTCACAAAAAGCTAAATGATGTGGATGAGATTCCATAAATAGTGCTGAAGTTGAATACAGGGATCCATGCATTTACCATCAGTGTATTGGTGGGCAAAATAATGGATCTGTTTTCATAGATACACGGACCTGTTAGTGCCCTAACAGTAGAATGTCTATGGAAAGCTTGGATCTGTGGGCTTCACGGTTCATGAGATGGTTTCTAGTTTAAAGAGCAGGTGTGTAATGGTGTGCAAAAAGCTGCATGTTCAGCTGCAAGTCTCTGTTGGTCCAGCCAAGTGATGGAGAGCTAAAGAACATAAAACACACACCGATACCTTTTCCAGTTGGTTCGATAAAGCAAGATAAAAGCGCAAGTTTCGTTGACTACTAATTTTTGTTAACGTATGGCTTAATGGATAGGGTTAGGATTAGAACTAGAACTAAAACATAAACTCTGACCAGAAATCATCACGATCTGAGTTTCTTTCTCAACCTTTCCCTCAATATTGGGAGAAAAAGACGCTTGATTGAGTAAAAATACTTCACAGTGCTTATAAGCTATTTCGACAGTATAACATAAAATATAGGACTATATACGTTCATACAAGTCTTTGTATAGCCATGTATGCTACTCCATGACTGCTTATGTACGTTAGAGTCATTATTTTTGTTAGGTAGATAGCTAATTGTAGTAATTGCTTGCTTTGTCATATATTTGATTTATTTTAGGGTCAGAACTGTTAATCATACTGAGGAGATTTCATGAAGTCATTGCGTGTACTTCAGAGCGCCCCGTGTCTCAATCCCCTCCTCTACAGTTTCTAGTGGGAATCACCTCATTGGCTTAGAAGACTCAAATTAATTACAACTTTCTGCTTATTTTTGCACATTTGAATGTGTCTGCATAATAGTTTGTCTTTGGGACATTCCCTCATGACATACACAGATGTTTTGAAATAGGCTACTTAAAAAATTTGCCCGGTTTGTGATGGTTATAAATCCTTTTGACTGTTAATCCTTTTACGTTTATCCTCTATTTCGCATGTTATGGGTATAGATAAAAACTAACAGCAATTATTTGGTAGCTCAGTTAGCACCTGTTTAATTATAGTATTTCTGCAAATCGGACTACAACCTATTCCAAGATACAGTATTACAAATTGTTGATTAATTTGCTTTTTCAACAGTATTATCTAGTTCACAATTCTACGTGTCTCTGATCATCTGCCAGATATCATCTGAAAGGCAGACGTGTAAAACCCAGGAATGGAAAATAACCAATGTAAAAAATAAATAATAACCAAATAACCAATAACCGTATGGCTTTAATGTTGGACTGATTAAGAAAACCTTTACAAAACCCACGTATATTTAACTCTGCAGCACATCCCATTACTGCAATTATAATTACTCACACTGTAATTTAAGTAGAGGGTCTAAGACACTGCTGCAAGATTAATGACCAGACCCTTCAACACCTACTCGATAACTAATAACTACAGGTCCTTTTAGTCAGTTTTAGGTAAAATAATTACTGATTTATGGCAGCTTGTCTTGTTATTCTCCAAACTGTCACATTTCATGTGTCCTCTTTCAAAAATTGCCATTGGAAAGGAGGCTGGAATGTTTGTGTTTGAATATTTAAACACATTAAACATTTGTACATGCTGCATTCACAAGTCCGTTTGCATAGAAATGAATATAAAAAGCATCCAGCCAACACCTGAAGTTTGGTCAAAAGCAGGTCACTCAAAAAAGCTTTAACACATGCTGGACTCTAGTACTGAGACTGAAGAGTAAAATAGTGGTGCCAAAGTGTATAACTGACGGTTTTTTAAAAAGCGTATGGACGTCCACCATTACATTTCCAACCCGGTAGAAGAAGGTCCTACCAAAAGCAAGCTAAGAGGTTAGTGTAGCAAGACATACATTTGCTGTTATACTGATAAACGTGTAAATGCGACTACAAAAATGCTGTGCAGAAATTGTGCCACTGAGTCAGTGTGAAACGGCCCGTAAACTCACAGCACTGACATCTAGTGGTTGGTCAGAGAACTGCAGGCCCCGTTTTAACGGCGGCGTGTCGCACCTCCGGGCCGACAGGGGGCGGGCGCGGGCACCGCCGCCACCGCTAACGGCCTGTTTGTCAATAGGAGAGCTCTGGGTAATTTTCATGGCGAAGTCCTGCGGAATATGGTAGCGGCCAGCACGGATCTGTGACCAGTTTTGTCCGGTAGCTAATTTTGCGAGGGAACACGGCGAGCCGTCGAGTGAGCATCACGTACCACGGGTATAAAGAAGTGTTTAAACGGGCGTCTGCTGACAGGAAATGGCCGAGGTGAACTGTGGTAAGATGTTTTTTCACCGTTAGCTAGCTAGCATGGCGGCTAGCAGGGCGAGACTAGCCGCCGCCGCTCGGGTGATTAGCCGCAGTGACCGTGTCAGTACGGACGATATCACCACGGAACCGCCGCCTGTGGCATTTAATGTTGTATTTAGAGTCGTCACGTATTATATCTGTGTGTTTAGTGAAGTTTAGGGCTGTATCCAGCCGTCTGGCTAGTTCGCTAACTCTTGTGCGTAGCTAGCTGGCTAAGCAGAGTGCAGATGCAGGAGTTTGGTCTTCAGTCCGGCACGCCCACCTATAAACCAGTACCAGTCTGGGCCTTTAGGACCATCTTATAAACCAGTCTGGGCCTTTAGGACCATCTTATAAATCAGTCTGGGCCTTTAGGACCATCTTATAAACCAGTCTGGGGTTTAGGACCATCTTATAAACCAGTCTGGGCCTTTAGGACCATCTTATAAACCAGTCTGGGCCTTTAGGACCATCTTATAAACCAGTCTGGGCCTTTAGGACCATCTTATAAACCAGTCTGGGGTTTAGGACCATCTTATAAACCAGTCTGGGCCTTTAGGACCATCTTATAAACCAGTCTGGGCCTTTAGGACCATCTTATAAACCAGTCTGGGCCTTTAGGACCATCTTATAAACCAGTCTGGGGTTTAGGACCATCTCATAATGCATCTTATAAACCAGTCTGGGCCTTTAGGACCATCTTATAAACCAGTCTGGGGCTTTAGGACCATCTCATAATACATCTTAAAACCAGTCTGGGCCTTTAGGATCATCTCATAATGCACATTAAAACCAGTCTGGGCCTTTAGGACCATCTTATAATACATCTTATAAACCAGTCTGGGCCTTTAGGACCATCTCATAATACATCTTATAAACCAGTCTGAGGTTTAGGACAATCTCATAATACATCTTATAAACCAGTCTGGGGTTTTTAGGATAATTTTACAATGCATGTGTCAAATATAAAAACGGTTCAGTCAGATAATTGCAGAGCACGTTTATTATTTTCAAGACCAAGTCGCTGACATGAAACATGACAACGCTGCTTCCCCTGGGATTTCAGACCAAGAAAAGGAAATGGCCACAAACGCGTATGAAGCATTTACGGTATAAACTTCTCTACACCCCCCCCCCCCCCTCACTCTCATATATATATATGCGCGCATAACATTTATATGCATGTTCGAATTATTACATATCACATATCACATGACGACTTGTATGAAATCTGTATTTTAAACTGTCACTCACCCCTCTGACTTCTCCCTAGTCTGGGAACTATGATGAATCACTGAGACAACTTGAAAGTCTTCAGGAACTAAACAAGGAGGACTATAAGATTGCCATGAACAAAGCTGTTGCTGAGTTCTTCAGAAGTGGGCAGACAACCACTGGCACCCTGAGGCAGACATTAATGACAATTAAAAAACAGGTGATTTTATGGATAGTGTCGTGTAGCCCTTATATCACTGGCTTTGTATTCTTGTATACAGAAGTGTCTCCATAATTGGCCACTTTATTATGTTTAAATGGTTTCATTTCATACGCACCAATATGAACTTTTTGTTGTAGATGCATTCTGCAGTGGAGGATATTGATGGTTTTGACGATGTAGAAAACAGCATTCTTTATTACAATCAAGCCATCATTTATTACCATATGCGGCAGTACTCTGAAGCCATATCTATCGGAGAGAAACTATACCAGTTTCTGGAACCGTTTGGTATGTTGTGAAATTGTAAAAGTATGCAGACATATACAGTACACATGCAGATTATTCAAGTCTGTTTATTGTTTGTGTACATCTACATGAGAGTGTGTTTGGTGGTGGGAAGTGTCAGTGCTCCCGCTGTGCTGTCTGCTCGTGTGGTGCGGTAAGATGGCGTGGCTTGATGACCTTCTCTGTCCTAGAAGAGAAGTTTGCTCAGGCAGTGTGCTTTCTGCTGGTGGACCTCTACCTGCTGACCTTCCAGCCGGAGAAGGCTCTTCATCTCCTAGCTGTTCTGGAGAAACTCTCTGTTCAAGGCAACAACAAGAATGGGAAGGGTGAGGTAGGTCATCTTGAGATGAACAAGGCTGCGGTTACCACTCAGGGCTTCTAGTAATACTGCCGTCCGTTTGACCTCATCATGAACCATAGTGGCGTACATACTTGGGGGAAAATACAGTTAGGAAGTAGTTTAGATGAGGGTTCTTTTCTGTGTTATTTTTCTAGTCAGCAATCACGTTTTAAATCATTTCTGATTGTTGTATTTGCACTCATGAGGCTGTCTGTCATTTCGAAGGGCAAAATGGACGTTGTCTGTCCACAGGGTCCCACAGTGGAAGCCGCAGTTTTTACAGGATAAGCGTAGGGCTGTGAATGGAGAACAGGTTACCTAGACAGAATTCATACACTTAAAGGGAACAACCATGGCAAGTCTCTGGACGAGAGTAGTTGACTGGCTTTAGACAGATACGAGTCAATTGGTTTATCTCAGCGAGGCAAGTTGCAAATCTATGTCTTAATGTTAAGGTGCAAAAGGTGGTTTGAATTACACTGTCATAGTTTAAAATGCTGTGTGTGTAATATAAATCTCTCTCTCTCTCTTGGGGAGAGAGAGAAAGAGATTGAGAAATTGAGATTGTAGTAAAGTACACAAAGTTTCCAGAGAAAAATTACATTTCGGACAGAGGTCCTTCATCAGCTGTGCATGCAAAGTGCTTCTGATTTAATAGGAGGAGGAACCAGTATATAATGAAAATGTTTAAAATTTATTTGTGTGTGTGTGTGTGTGTGTGTATACACAAAACTGTGTTTTGTAACAGGGTACTAACAGTACATCCAGGGATTCTGCGGTTCAAAAAGCTGAGTTTGCTGCCATGATTGAAGCAGCTAAGTCACGGATGCACCAGGTGATTGTGACCCCAACCACACACATGCATTGAGTACTACAGATATCCCCTGTAATACAGTACAATACAGTAATCCCCTGTAATACAGTAATTATAGTAATACTATAGGAATCCCCCTGTAATTATTACTGGGTAATATGAACTCAAATCAATATCATGATTAATTGAACATTTTATCTCAATTGTGGTTAATGAACGATTTAGTTTTTGTTATAGTTCACTGACAAGTGCTCTATTAATGAAAGCGGTCATATTGTTGTGATTATAAAATTTACAAATAAGTCATTTCCCTCTCACTGACTGAACAGTGGGCAAAGTATTAACATATATTTGTATTAAGTATATGTTACATGATATAATTCAAAGCCATTAGCCGACATGGGCAAGTTTGTTGGTTAGAGGTTCTGAATTTCTGTGTATTTTTGATTAATTGCCCAGCTCTACCTGTAATTCAGTAATACAACAAAATTTTAATGCAATGCAGTAATCTCCTGTAATAAGTATTACATACAGCAGTGCAGTGCAGTAATCTCATGTAATACAGTATTCCTCTGTAATACAGTACAATACAGTAATGCAGTCATGCCCTCTAATACAGTAATACAGTATTCCTCTGTAATACAGTACAATACAGTAATGCAGCATTCCTCTGTAATCCAGAACAATACTGTAATACAGTAATCCCATGTCTGTACCTATAAGAGATGATTTTTTTAGTTTGATTTGCTTTATTGGGGTCTCCTCTTTGTGTTTTGCGTTCTCCTAATTTTCCCCCTCTGTGTTGTTCAGTATAAAGTGCGGGCCTACATCCATATGAAGTCTCTCAAGGCCTGTAAAAGGGAGATCAAATCTGTTATGAACACAGCTGGAAACGTGAGTCATTATTGTTTATGTGTGTGGTAATATGTTTCATTGTGTGATCACAGGTATATGCAGTATGTATGTATCCGCTACACCGCAGTGTATCAGTGTATGGTTACATAATATTATTTATAATTTTTTTTTATACTAGTTTTCAAAAATAGAAGCAGCTGAGTTTTTCATGAATGTACTGCACCTGTCACTGGTTGGCTAACTGGACTGGCCTTGTGTGTCTTTCTCAGTCAGCCCCCTCTCTCTTCCTCAAGAGTAATTTTGAGTATCTGAGGGGAAACTATCGTAAGGCAGTAAAACTCCTCAATAGCGCCAACATTGCTGAACATCCCGGACCTCTGAAAACGGGTACAGTGTGCACAGTCATTTTAATCCCAGCAATTCAAGTGTTTACTTGTGTTTAATGTTATGGTTGGCGTTGATTGAACATGGTTCACCCTCCTAGGTGAATGTGTGCGATGCATGTTCTGGAATAATCTAGGCTGTATCCACTTTGCCATGGGCAAGCACAACCTGGGTATCTTCTACTTTAAGAAAGCCCTGCAGGAGAACGATCATACCTGCGCACAGCTGGGAGACAGTAAGAACCAGGGTGAGATGTCACTCCAACACTCAGTGGGACTTGGTCTCTGCAGAGGGTCTAGACCGATGGAGGAGGCCTTTCACATTGTTAGCTTAGCATTTCAGAGGATTAGGCCAGGAACAGGATCGTTAGACTTGACTCGTTGTCTTGTCAATGTAGCTCACACACATTTGGAGGGAGGGGCAGTTCTTTGCTGACTCGCCGGTATGCTAATGAGTTCTTTCTCCCTGGTTTTGTCCCTGCAGCTAAAAAGTTTGCGGATATCCCCATGTGCGCTTTGCTGGCGAGTAAACGCTACGAGCTGCTGTATAACTGCGGCATTCAGCTGCTCCACCTGCACCGCCCGCTGGCCGCCTTCGAGTGCCTGATGGAGGCGGTGCAGGTGTACCACTCCAACCCCCGCCTCTGGCTCCGGCTGGCCGAGTGCTGCATCGCGGCCAACAAAGGGGTGAGGCGGGCCACACCCACACTAGCCACGCCCACTACATCCAGCCCTCCGGCTCCACTAACACTCTCGCTTTCTCTGTCCTCCTCAGAGTTCGGAGCAGGAGAGCAAAGGTCTGCCCAGTAAAAAGGGGATCGTTCAGTCCATAGTGGGGCAGGGCTATCATCGCAAAATCGTCCTGGCTTCGCAGTCTACGCAGAACGCAACTTACAGGTGTGCCGCCCGCCGCCCGGTTCCATCGCATCACCTTCCCTTCTGGGCAGATTGGGCTTCGTCTTTGTGTCCCCATAAACGCATGACGGTCCTTGTAGATGATGTCTTTGGTTTCCTCTGATTCTCTTTCTAGTTAGTCTTTTAGATTTTTACTGTTGAATTTTAATCTTGCATCTAATTTAGAGATCTAATCTAGTATTAAGGTGTGCTGATTATTTGTTACAGTATCAAATCATTACCCACAGTAGTTCTGAGCAGTTCTAACAAATGTGTATTATTGAAAACATGCACTGTGGGTGGCCATATTTCAAAAGTCTTGAATATTGTGGTTTTATCTTATTTCATCCTGCAGATGGCAGTATTCCATTTTTCAAATCTCATATATTGAAAGCTGTATAATGTTATCTTTCTCAGATGTTTGACACAGAAACGACTGTTCTTGTGTGTGTGTGTGTGTGTGTGTGTGTGTGTGTGTGTGTGTGTGTGTGTGTGTGTGTGTGTGTGTGTGTGTGTGTGTGTGTGTGTGTGTGTGTGTGTGTGTGTGTGTGTGTGTGTGTGTAGCGAGGGTCAGTCAGCAGCCATTCCTGTAGCCAGTATGGAGTTTGCAGCGATCTGTTTGAGGAACGCGCTGCTTCTCCTGCCTGAACATCAGCAACACGAGGGCAAACCTGACAACGCATCGAAGAGCTCCAGCCAATCAGGAAGCACCGAGAGTGGCAGTGAGAACAGCGATGCCTGCAGGTGAGGCCATAAAGATGTGCACACGCACGCACAGAACGCATACGGCCGTACTACGACTGCTGACGGCTCCACGTCAACACTAATGCCCAACATCTACAAACAAATGCACATTTACCACACACACACACACCTCTATGTCCTCATTTACCACACACACCTCTATGTCCTCATTTACCACACACACCTCTGTCCTCATTTAACACACACACACCTCTATGTCCTCATTTACCACACACACCTCTATGTCCTCATTTACCACACACACACCTCTATGTCCTCATTTACCACACACACACCTCTATGTCCTCATTTACCACACACACCTCTGTCCTCATTTACCACACACCCCTCTATGTCCTCATTTACCACACACCCCTCTATGTCCTCATTTACCACACACACACCTCTATGTCCTCATTTACCACACACACACCTCTATGTCCTCATTTACCACACACACACCTCTATGTCCTCATTTACCACACACACCCCCCTCTATGTCCTCATTTACCACACACACCTCTGTCCTCATTTACCACACACACACACCCCTCTATGTCCTCATTTACCACACACACCTCTGTCCTCCTTCACTAAATCTGAGAGTGGTACACACACAGACGTGACGGGCGTTGATATAAGGTCGTGGGTAATGGCACCCTTATTTGCTCACAGTTTGAGTGTATGACTGTAGGACCAGTAACATTTTCAGCTTGATTTGATTGACAGTGGGAAGGGCCAAGAGGGAGACAAGTTCATTCCTGCCGCCCCCTCATCACCCCTCCGAAAACAGGAAGTTGAGAACCTCAGGTGAGATCACAGCCTCCCCTACCATCTCTCTCTCTCTATCTCTATCTCTATCTCTCTATCTCTCTCTCTCTCTCTCTCTCTCTCTCTCTCTCTCTCTCTCTCTCTCTCTCTCTCTCTCTCTCTCTCTCTCTCTCTCTCTCTCTCTCAGAACCTTTGATTCACTAGATCGCCACTAGATTTGCAATATAATTACAAATAGCCTAAAATGAATTTAGTTACACTGTGTGTCGATATGTTGGAATGTAATAATGTGTAATAAGGGTTATGTATGAAGAATCATTGATGAAAATGTCTAGCTAACATGCTAATCTTCTTTATTGAAAGGCTAAATATTGTGTTAGAAATGTATTGGAGTGCTTTGTGAGGTGCTCTGTCCTGACAAGAGCTGCAGTGTTTAGCATATAAATAGCCTTTGACCTCTCGTGCACCACCTTTTACCCCTCCCTTTACACCACCCTTCACCCCTCCCTGTAATCTCCCCTCTCTCTTCACTGCCGTTCCTACCTCTCTGCTTACTCACTGTGTTTTTTGTCTCTGGAACTAATTAGGGGGGGGGGGGGGGGTGCTCTTTCCATTTTGCCTCTCTCTTTTTCTCTTTCACTCACTCTCTTTCCCTTTTGCTCTTTCTCACACCTCCGTCTACTCCCCCATTTGCTCCCTCTCTCCTCATCTTCCTGGGGCTTTTTTGTTGTTGTTTTGGCATCGGCAGGGCCTGCGGACACGGTGACGTGTGTGTGTGTGTGTGTGTGTGTGTGTGGGGGGGGGGGTTAGGCAGTTTGGGGCGAGGGCTGACCCTGGGTTGACACCCTGATGCGGTGACACGTTTATGAGCACACCCGCCACTTACTCGGGTTTCACTTCCCGGAATCCTGCGAGCCTTTTGTGTCCCAGCCAACCCGCTCGGAGGCCTGCGCGCCTGTCCGCTCTCTGCCACCACCCCCCCCCCCCCCCCCCCCCCCATTTTTACGATGGCCTTGCAACAGAGCTGGAGCTAACAGAATGCAGAACAAAGAAGGAGCACCATGGATGGCTTTATTAACAATACCTCCGCTCACCGTTACACACAGGATGGATATGAGGATGTACACGACGTATAAAAGCCTGGTTAAATAAATGATCCAGGTTTATGATGTTTCCCGTGTCCCCTGTGCACCCTCTAGTACTTTATGCAGCAACATGTGCTAATGATTCTACACATAAGTGAAAGCTTTTAACAGAGTAAGTCATCCTTACTCAAAGAAGAGGGTTTTTTATTTTTTTTGCTTTTACAGTAAATCCTTCTGTTTGCCATGTATTTCCATATAAAGGGTCATCTAACGTGGCCTAGTTACGCACCAGGGCTGAACCGTGCCTGAAGTTGTCAGTATTTTTGTGGTTTGTGAGTTGGTGCTGGGGGCAACATTGGGGGCAACATTACTGTGTTTTGCCCCCGTGGCCGAGGTTGAGTCACGGGAGCGAGACGTCTCTCCGTGGCGCCACTGGACGCGTTTTGAAATCTACCTAGAATGTGTGATTCATTCCTTAAATAAAGATGCCTTCTCCGCTTCTCCCTGTTAAGGGGTTCAGTAGCAGGGTATTGAAAGCCAGATGTGAAATGTGTTCATTCTCTCCTTTATAATTGTTTACGAACGTTTATGATTGATGGACTTCAACATTTATTGTGTTGCTCAACACCATGGGGGTGGGGGTGATTATAAAACCCCACTGACTGTGTTTCTGTGATTCTTACATAGGTGCTGTATCTTGGCCAGTAGTGCATATGTGGCTCTAGCCCTTGGGGACAACTTGATGGCTCTGAACCACGCAGATAAGCTGCTACATCAGCCCAAGCTCTCGGGATCCCTCAAGTAAGACTCATGCCCTCCTCACAGCCCCCCCGCATTCCATTCTGGTCACCACAGACTTTCCTTGTTTCCAGTGACACCTTAATTGATGGACCCCACCTGAGTAAGGGCACAATGACTATTGGATGGGGGGGGGGGGGGGGTCTTTGAAGCCCAGATTCTGTATTTTATCAGGAAGCATTAGTGTTATGTCTGACTGAACTGTTCAGTCAGTTTGTAATGTGTTTTGTGCTCAGTAGGTGAATTAAAAGTTGGATTAATCCCTGTAGGTTTCTGGGTCACCTGTATGCTGCTGAAGCTCTCATCTCTCTGGACCGAATCTCTGACGCAATTGCTCACCTCAACCCTGAGAATGTTACAGACGTATCATTAGGCGTGTCGCCCAGTGAGCAAGACCAAGGTAAATGCGCACACACACACACACACACACACACACACACACACACACACATGCTCTTCAAACTAAGACCAAGGCAAACATATATACACACACACACACACACACTTCAAAGCAAGGTGAATGTGCGCACACACACACAAACTCTTCAAACCAAGACCAATGGTCTGCAAACCCTAGGTAGACATGTATGTATATCAAGGCTTGGTCTGTTCCTGAAAGCTGTTTTTGTTCCTGTTTTGAGTGTTTTCCCCACGTCTTGCTCTAAACCTCCAGGTTCAGATAAAGGAGACCTGGGTCCAGTGGAATCCTGTGAGTATTACATACCATCATTTTACTTTCTGCTTCTTTACCCATTGTTACCTGTTCTTAACCTATTTGGATTGTGCATAATCATGAACGATCATCAACGTATTCGTTTTGATTGTGGGTGTGTTTGTGGGTGTGTGTGTGCAGCAGGGAAACAGATTCCTCTGTGTTACCCCAGTACGGTCAGCTGTGCCAGGGGGACGATGCTCTTCAACCTGGGCAGCGCATACTGTCTGCGCAGTGAATACGAGAAAGCACGCAAGTGCCTCCATCAGGTGAACACCACACGTTTGGGTTCCAGTTACGCTAGGTCCTACATCTCAATATGGGTCATCAAAATCAAGACTTTTTAACTTATTTTTATTTTGGATTATAAATTGAATTTAACACATGTCTATTTGACTTATGACCATCTCCTGAGCTCCAGATTACATATATATATATATATATATATATATATATATATATATATATATATATATATAAATATATTAACCTTGCATTGAAGTTCTTTACATGCCTAAAAATATGATAGTTGCCTCCCTCAAAAAGAATTGAAAAAATCTCCTAAATTGTAAGGACATTGTAAAGACTACATGAAGGTCATAACTAAAGTAATGCCAGGCCTGTTTGAGCTTGCTTTGAGAACCTGAAATTCCCAGGTTTGAGTGGTCTGGCTAATCTGGTAGGAATGAGGGTCTGGTTTGACCTGTCTGCTTCTCCTTCCTGCGCTGTAGGCCGCCTCCATGGTCAACGCAAAGGAGATTCCCCCAGAAGCCATTCTGTTGGGTGTGTACCTAGAGCTACAGAACGGTAGGTTCAAGCCCCAGCTACTCTGAGTTGAGCAAACACTGTGGAACAGCAGAACATACCACACCCCCTCTGCTTCATATGGGTTTGGGTCATGGAGCTTAATAAGTGCTTTTATCTCTTTGGTTCCGTCCGTCGTATCCAAAACGCAGTTCGAATCTCCGCTGGTGTTGGGTGGCGGTGAGTCATTTCAGTGTTCCTTCTGCAGGTAACACACAGCTGGCCCTCCAGATCATCAAACGCAACCAGTTGATCCCAGCGGTCAAGTGCTCGTCCTCTCCAGACCTGCGCAAGAAACCTCCGCCCTTTCAGCCATCACAGCCCGTCCAGCCAATCCAGATACCCTCCTCCTTCACACAAGTGCAGCGCAAATGATGCGTGCGCGCATACACACACACACACACACACACCCCAAGGTCATAAACACCTCTGTAATACTCTTACTATTTATGAGCCTGCAACAGCTCAGCAGAATGTGGATGGGTGACGGTATAGCGGGTGAGGAGGGCCAGACGAAGGAGGATTGTGGTTAAAACAATTAATCTCTTTCCATTGGAGATGTTTCATGGGCGCTCATCTCTTAACTGTATAATGATGAATTCTGGGGTCTGTGAAATCCTAAATAAATTTTATTTACACTTGTGGTGTGATTTTTTCAAAATACACATCCTAGCACTATTGTAATGCATTGCAACACCCTGCATTCTAAGTTAAATATCCGCTGATTTACGGCGAGAGAGAACATGTATACACATGATGGCTGTGAACAATGTGCAAGTGCCACACAATGAAAAACCTGACGGATACAAGAGGACACTTGCAATACAGATGACAAAAGTGTTTTTCAAAACTGCTTATTTACTGCCTTCCACACATGAGGCAAACACACACACACACGTCTCCACCCTCTCCCCCGCTTCATTCTTGGTGCTAGACATGACTTAAGTCACGTAATGTCTGACACTATGGAGGTGCAAGACTACTATAAAATGTGAAATGTTAACGATGAGGTGTTAAAATGGATCGTTTCCAATCCTTACCATTTTTTTTTACAGTTTGAAACTACATTCTAAAAACACATTTCCTGCTAAGTACCAAAGAATAGTCAGCTTAATGATTGGTCTAAAATATGTAGCAGGTTTTTGTTTAATAAATAGGTTCAGTTTGGGGTTGTAAAAAACTTTTAACTGCTATGTTAAAACCTGTTAACAAACGTAGTAGCACACATACACCTATGGCTCCCTCCACCCAACACTGTTCCAAATTCTAAACCCCGTGGAAGAATACACTTATAAAAACAACACAAAAGCCATTTCTTAAAAGCCTCAGATGTGGAACAGCCATGTTTATCCTGTTTGCTCCAACCGCAAACAAACAGGCCGTGGCTCAGGAATGCACTCTCTACGCTGGCCTGGTGTGGGAGCGGTCAGCTGGGGGGGTGGACAATCAGCCTCTTCCTTTCATGTGTGGTCCCTCCCTTTCCCCTCTTTCTTTCTGCGTCTCCATCGAGGGTGGCCGGGCCCTAGCAGATCTTTTCTCATGCTAAGTCCCTTCACCCCCTTCCTGTCCTCTCCTCCCCCAACACCAGCATTGTTCCCCCACTCCACCACCTCCCCTCTGATGTGTCCCGTCAACGAGCTTCCAGAGAAAGCAAGTTGGTGACTTTTTGTTTTGGTGTTTGTTGAAACCTTTAAACCTCTTAAATGATTCGGCTTAGGATATAATTGCCGTGCTCATGCTGCAAGCTTCCATTAAAGGCTTAATTCCATGTAATGTATGGACGGACCCCAATATTACTAAATGAGGCAGCGTTACCATAAAATGTCAACACCAAAAAATGTGTGTGGCAGAGGGGTAAAGACTGTGGAGAGTTACTGGAATGATTATTTGGCCAAAGATTAAAGTTTACATCTGCTTTGTCAAACCACACCTATGCTATCAGCAGAAGATTCATCAGTCTATTTAGGGACTTAGAGGTAAAACAGATTACACCAAATCACCTTTTGTTTTTGAATTTCCATTTAACCAGAGGTGTGGGGTGTGGTGCTGTTTGGAAACGTCTTTCCCTTCACACTGCAACATTCAGTCCATTTAAAAATTTCAGCACAGCCATTTCAGTCTGTTCATTCTAAACGTGTAGAATCGCCCCCAGCCGTTTTCACCTAGTGAAATATCATGGAACAAAGATCGAATTCAATAGACAAAGTTGACCAAACCAGTTTGTGTGGCTAATCTTGCTTCAGACCTGTTATTTTAAGATGCCATCTGCCCGGCCATTCTGGTTACCCTGACGTCTGAAGCTGTGCTATGACCTTTTGGGCAGGGCTCTGCCATGACCTCTGGCCCCTTGGTATGTAGAGACACTAGTTTCTCACACCACATTGGTGGCCATGAGGGCTTTGTTAAAGAAGATTCCTTTTCCTTTTTTTTTTTTATTATTTAATAAAAACTCCACCCCTCCATGAATATCAAGCAGCTCCAGTAACCTGGCCACAATAAGCATGCAATTAGCAATTATAAAAATGCAAATGACTGGGTTCAAGTGGAAAGAAAAGACACAGGCCAAAATGCAGGATCCCAAAAGGTACAAGTTTATTTAATTGTAAACAACTGAACATATAAAAAAAAACAAAACTGCATAGTAAATGTTTAAAGTTCACAGAAAACAAGAGCACAAAAAGACGGTATCCCACCAAACGTCTTGTACAGCCTCCTGTCTAAAGCAGGCAGAACTCCATGAGAACTGTTGTGATCAGAGGTTCAAGGATGGTGAATTTTGCTTAGACGACATGACTGGTTCCCTCATCCATCGCTCAGCCTATCACTCAGAATGTTAAGCCCGCCCACAAACGCAGGTCTGGAGGCGGGATCTGCTCTGTTGACCCTACCATAAGCATTCAATATTAAAGACAAAATGGTTCCTAGGTTGAAACAAGCTCTCCACCCATTTTGGTTTGCTCCAAGATCAAGATTACAATCAAACCAACAGCTGTACTGACTAGAAGAAATGTCTTGATACACCAATACAAATTGCATCTCTTGAACACAGGAAATAAGACTGCTTCAATCAGAAGAAGAAATTATTATTATTTTTATATTTTGTATTCATCTCAAGGCAAAATCATTTTAACAGTAGCCAGGTTGTTTCTTTGGTTAATTTAGATTCTCAGTATAATGATGTTTGAACATATCTCCCATCAATACAATATGCAATGAGATTGTTCACTTTCTTTGGGTATCAAAAATATATCCGCAAAACTGTTTCAGTGCCATTTTAGTAGGATGATTACACCATTGTTTTTTTCTAAATATTATATATATATTTGCCCAATCCCTGTTTAAAACGTAACACAAATTGCAAATTTGGTTGGAAAGGATCCTATGGAATTCAACAGCAATTTTTTTTTCTTTTTTTAATTGATCAGTACAATATATGCACACACAAAAAATAGATACTAAATCTTATGAAGTACTAACAAAGGATTTACTATCCAATTGTAAGAAACAAATATTGAATTTGAATCAAATCTCTAGAAAGCTACCTGAGTTGGTTTTTTTTTTTTTTGTGTTTTTTCTTCTTAGATAATACAATCATAAAAAGACTTCTGAACTATTTTCCTTTTTCCAGATTAGGAAACAGATCAAAAGCTTGAACACACCACAGTTCGTGGGAAACCCGTACACACTCTGGTCAGAGGTCCAATCGAGATAGTATATGTTGACTAGACATTCAAAAGGGCACTGTTTAAATCTGATTAATTACAACAACTTGAGATACATTTTACGTATACATTTTAAATTGTATTGTACTGGCACCATATGCTCAGAGAAACTTAACTGCCCCTCAAAACTAAAGACTACCCTTAGACATCTTTCCTAATCACCCCACAGTCGATATACTGATGAAATACTGGATGGTTAGGTTCTGGTTGAGTTACTGCAACATGGTGGTGGGGTTACACATGATGGATCCTCAGGACAGATTTCACTTATATTGCTCTCAAGCACAAATAGCATAAAATTCCTTAATCAAATCTACTGGAATATATCCGTCAATACTACATTTTAATGAGGATCCACGGGAGTGGAGTCACATGAAACTAATGGTCCTCATCGTATTTTACCCTAATTACCAGAGGTTATTATAAATAAGGAACTGGTAGGTTTAGAGGAAGAAAGAGGGAGAGGAAAAACTAAACAAAAAGCTCTTTGGCAGTTTCCATTCTGATTAAACTCAAACGCAAGAAAATTCAAAACATACTGCAGCAGTTTTAAGGCATGTGAATTCAAACCTTTATCCTCGTGTCACACACAGACAAGTACCTTACTCTATAAAGCTATCTATCAAAGAGTAATACAATCTTGTAGTCAAAGCAACCCACCACAACCCAACTCAGGAAAACTTTGAGTGTGTGTGTGTGTGTGTATGTATGTCATTGTTTCCCCTCCATCACAAATTTGTCTACAAGGGCTTTTAAAGCACACAAAAATATTTTTTTTTGTTTCCTCTTAAAGGGAAGAGATTTCTTTGGGTTTCTGGGGACAGAACTGTAGCTAAATCCCTAAAGCAATTCAAATGCTGGACATTAATACTGAAAGCTCAAATCAGTGTGAAATCAGTGTCTTCTCTCCCTTCAACTGTTCCAGCATTTGCTTACAAGCCCCTTGTTTAGTTTTGGAATCTTTATATTTCTAATCTTTAGTCATCAGCCAACATTCATTCCCTAACGTGGGGACCAAGTTCTCCCACTTCCTGAACTGGTCTTACTGTGTTAGACAACGCACACGCCGCCTATTCGGCCCCTTACTCTTCAACAGTGGAGTTAATGGTCCCCTTTGACTCAGCTGAGGTGTATGTGAAGGTAACAAAATGGGAAGCCACTTCACAGAGGTGAAGTCTAAACAAACGACTATGTAGAAAACCAAGTCCACAGTGTTCGACCCAACAGCGGCCTAAAGAACATCTCCAGAACCGGTGTCCATTCACACCCCCTTTTGGCACACACCCATTTCCAGCGGTCACTGTTTGGCAAGACAGAATTCTGGGCTGCATGTGAACCAATCTAACCACAAAACCTGGGGACCAGAAGCCACAGTCTACTTGGAAATAATGTGGGTACAAGAAGCCACAGTCTACTGTGGGTACAAGCTACTTGTCGCCTGGTCACATGCTTTTCAAATACTCAACTAAAATCAAAACGTCCTGGTACTTTGAGACCTGGTACTGGTTCTTTTGGGAAGCGCGACACAAGCTCCCCATTTCTGAGGTCAAATTCGAGCCACGTGGGTCATATCTCGCAAATATGCCTGACTTGACCTCCGCTGTATGCAGGAAACACAGCCACATGCACCAGACCTAAAAGTAGCAACCCAGTGCAGGCACTCAGTCAGCAAGAAAAGCCCTAAATCTAACCCTGCCGCTCCAAGAGCAGCTTCACAGACACAAACGCCCATCCAGAAGAAAAGGAGCTGACCATAAGCAACACCTGTCAGGCACACGTTGAGGCTTGGAGAGGGCATGTCAGGAACCAGCGCTTTTTTTAAAATAAATATTTCTCACTGGCCCTCAGTGAGACATCAGCCGGACATTTTAGTTTCAAACTGATTTTTTTAAATTACATGTCTTCTCTTTAGACTGGCTAAAACAAGGGGATAATCAGCGAGGTACTATTGTGATACTATTGTGGTACTATTGTGATGCATGTCAGTGCTTTTCTTTTTTGTTGCTTTCAAATGCTTTCTGTTTTATCCACAGTAAAGAGAAGCAGGCAACATCATTCATTAAAGTGGTTCCCCACACATAAAGCAATAATTTTAGATTAAATTTTAGACCATGCTCAATTGATTCTAGACGTTTTCAAACTGCGTTCCATTGACAGAGCAAATGGTCTCCCAGGAGATCTAACTCATAGCTCTTTCTTTCAGGATTTGGCCAATAAATACATTCCAGACATTCGGAAAGGGCTTTCCTCAAAATAAACTTTGTAGTCCTACACAGTTTGGATTACATCCAAGTTTGCCAGCTACAGCAAATCAGCCGTGTGCCAACGTTTCTGACAATCTTCACTTCATCTTAATGGTGCATTAGATGAAGAACATAAACACATATAGAAATAAACAAAACAAGGGATGATTACATTTTACCGCAGGTCCCAAAAATAAACAAACAAAAAGAAAATCATTTTCAAAGCTTCATGGAGTTAGTTACTCCTTTTCATGAACACGTTTAAAACATTTTTGAAAGTGGGAATAATCAGATCCTTGCCTTCCTCAAACTCGAGGCTCTGTTCCATACAGACAGGCCCAACAATCAACTCAATCCAAGCCTGTTTTTTCATACTGCAGGCCATATTGTATTTTAGTGATCATTTCCATAGGCTGACATATAACTTTTTTAAAATGGAAACGAACACAATGTGAGGTATGTAAAATGAGGCATTTTTTTTTACACCGAGGTATGTTTAGTATGTGAGGTAAGATGTTTAAATGAGGTATGATGCAAATGGAAACCTAAACCTAAAAACATAACATGAAATTCAAAACAAAACAGTAGATTTATCAAAACATCCTTATGTTTCTATCGAAGCCTGCAGCCCTCGTCTTTAAGTTCACTGTGCTCGAACATTCAGGGGTCCATCCTGGCTTATGTGCACAGTAAAGATCAGGAGAAATTTTGTGCGAGCTGTGCAAATATCAACCAAACATTGCTTCATTTCTTATGTTATGTCCTCTGACTCTACAAATAAAAAAAGCACTGAGGTAGACTTCTTTATAAAACTTCACAGACTCTGCACACACAAGAGAAGAGTACATTCATACATAAGCTGGATGAGGTAGGTATAATGCAGAGAGAGAAAATTATTTCAAGAATGCTAGAAATTCCCTGAGAAAAAAAAATCAAACAAATAAGAAAAGATTTCAAGACACAGATCAAGAGCAAAAGAGTCTAAACTACCAGCAACCACAGCCTTCTTGCTCTACTCCTACTCTTAGACAAATGGCTTGTGTACAACGGACACTTTTGCCAGCAGCGCAAATCATACTACAATCACGATAAATAGATATAGATGTATAAAAAAGGCTCCGTTCTACTTCCACTTTTCCAACATTCAGCCACGTTTTCTCAGGACGAGGGCGTTTCTGAAATCTCCTCCCCCTCCCCTTAGCCATCGCACTTTTCAAACCTTATATAACGTCAAAACATGAGGATCCGGTTGTTTCCAAAGTCGACGGCTACAATCATTCCGTCAGGGGTAACGGCTATACCCGATGGGCGGTCCATCTGCCCAAAGCCGCTACCCTGAGTCCCAAACTTGCATAAGAAGTTGCCGTTGGGTTCGAACACCTGAATACGATGGTTGCGCGAGTCGGCCACGATGACGCGATCCTCCTGGTCCACGGCTACGCCCTGTGGCCGCAGGAACTGCCCGTTGCCCGTTCCCTCGGAACCGAGGAAACGAGCGGACTGGCAGTCGGGCCTGATGACGAGCAGGCGATGGTTGTTGAAGTCGGTCACCACCAGGTGGCCCTCCTGATTGAAGGCGACCCCCCGAGGCGAGTCGAAATGCTTCCAGAGAGCGCCTTCGAAGCCGTACTTGTTGAGGAACACCCCGTCGGGCCCGAACAGCTGCACGCGGTGGTTGCGTGTGTCCGAGACGAGGATCTTCCCCTCGGAGTTGACGGCCACGTCCCAGGGGTAATTGAACTGTCCGTTTTTGGTTCCCTTCTCGCCGAACTTGAGCAGGAACTGGCCGTCGAAGGTGAAGATCTGGATGCGGTGATTGTCCTTATCAGCCACGATGATTCTCCTCTGGCTGTCGCAGGCAACCCCGGCGGGCCGGTCGAACTGGCCAGGCCGCGAGCCCAAAGTGCCAAACTTGTGGTGGAAGGTGCCGCACGGCTTGAAGATCTGGATCCGATTGTTGCTGCGGTCAGCCACGATCACATAGCCTTCCTTATCCACGCAGATGCCCCAGGGACGGCACAGCTGTCCGTCCCCGTCTCCCTCTCCGCCGAAGGACGCCACGGGCAGGCCCACGCCCCCGTAGCTGCGGCCCGACTTCACCGCCACCTTGAAGGGGCTTCCCTCGATGTGCTGGTTGGAGACGAGCACCGAGAGCAGATGCTCCCCTTCGCTCTTGGGCACGTAGCTCGCCGTGTAGGTGCCGTCCTGGTGGTCGGACATGTCCGCGCTGAAGAAGCTGCCGTCCGGACTCATCAGCACCGCGGACACGACGTCGCCGCCGGACAGCCGCGGCTCTCCGTCGTGGTCGTGGCCCACCACGGTGAAGGAGGCCAGTTTTCCCTGCAGCGCCCTCTTGAGGCCCTCGCCGTGAGCCTTGCTGGCCGCCGCAAATGCTCCGCTGCTGATCAGCCCCATGGACTTGATGGCGATGAGCAGCGCCTGGTCGGGGGGCGTGAACATGACCCGGTCGTCCTCCTGCGGCTGCAGGATGCAGCGGAGAGCCTTCAGCTCCTGCAGCTGGTTCAGCATGTGCTCGCGGGCCAGCAGGACGTCCACGCTGCGCCCTTCCTCCAGCACCTTCGTCACGGTGGCGATGGTACTGTCCAGCTTGGTGAGGTTCTGGTGGAGCTTCTCCACCTGGAGGTACAGCGACTTGGCCTTCACCTGACGGATCTTCTCCAGCTGCGTGAGGAAATGGACGTTTGAACAGGAAATGCCAATTGTTGTAAAAATCACATAAATTTAACATTGGCTCCCCATCTATAACACCACAAAATTTAGGTATGAATAATATCGGTGTCAATATCGTACTTTAAAAGAACAAAACTATCATAGTTTCACTTTAAAAGACTCTCGTTTTGAATGAGGCTGGATTTTCAAATCCCTCTGACGACAGGACACACCCCGAAGTCTGGCTGCTATTACAGGATTAACTAGTGGTCATCAAGCAACAAAAATGCACTGATGAATCTTGTTACACACTGGTTTGTTCAAGTGACGCCCGATACCGTGGTGTTAAAAGACAGCCTAAGCTTCCAAGGCCTACCGCTGAGAACCAGAGAACACGGCTGTAACCGTATACACCATCTGACCCTCAACGTCACAAGGAAGCGCTTGGCTTGCTCCTGAATAGGACGCGTTCCTGTCCAGCCAGCGGTGTAACCTTAGTAGTAAAGCGATCTTTCGGTGAAGTGAATAAAGGCTCCTGTTCCTAAGGCTACGCGGAGGGTCCCCCGCGTCCCCACCCCCGAAGCCTGCTTACCTTCCAAAGCAGCTCACACTCACGTTCCTCCAGGGCTTTCTTATGGCGCAGGGTGGTGTTCTTCACTTCTGTCTGCACCAACTTGGCCTTCAGGTCCACCTGCTCGGCGATGGCTTGGGCCTTCTCGATGCTCAGCTGCGGAAACAACAGCTAGGCCACTTAGTGCTGAGAGATGAGGACAGACCCTGAACAACACGTACAGCATGCGGAACACTGAACAGGATTTCAGTAAATAAAAACAAAACAAAAAAAAAAAACAAAACAACAAAACCCATATGATGGCTGCATTTGTCAAAGACAGAAAAGGAATTACAATGAATCGTTCCAAAGACAAGAAACTGGCTCTTGGTAAGAGATTCTGAATATTTTGTTCATTAAATATAGACGTCTGCAAAATTGAGACCTTCCCCACACACAAGCAAGCGCACAAACGCTGACGTAGCTATGCCAGTAAACCTGAATGGACGGGCAAACGCGTGAGGACTTCCTTTGTGATATTACACAGAAGGGAGAGGGGAAGAAAAAGACATCAGGCGTGTCATGACCTTTCACCTCTGACTCAGCGGTACAATGCCTCCGGCAGAGGGGGACCTCCGCTCCCTCCCAGCACGCATGACCACGACCGCGTTCACTCTGCTTTCCTCCAGTCATCTTTTTTTTTTTTTTTTTCAATTTTTTTCCTTTCACATTAACAACGTTGCCATTGTCCTGTGGGTAAGTATTTTTGTGATTGTATACATATGGAAAAGACACCCAGGCCCTCGTTGACTCCACTTGTAGAAACGTCTGCTTGAGCAAGAGAAGGAGTGCTTTGTCCCAACGGCCGGGGGTCTGGAACGGCACGGGCCCCTTGCGGTCGGGCGTTCTCATCACGCCGCCGTTCACTGGCATTGTTAATACCCTGCAAGAGCTTTCGGGTCCGTAACCGATTAGAGGCTTCCCATTTAACACCACGCGGTAATAGGATTAGGACAGAGTCCAAGAGCTCAGCCCAGCTGGGGCGACTGCAGCCATGTGCCCCTGGAACTGATGAACCTTCCAGAGAGCGGAGAGCCTTCCAACGGCATCTGGCGTGAGGATCACTGCGGAACATTTTCTCCTCCTAAGCTTCCACCGAGGGAGACGCACGTTAAAACTCGCACCGAAGGCTTGGGCCGGTCTCTCAAAAACACAGAACAGCCAAACAGCTGCCAAAACAAGCAAACGTGTATGATCGGTATTTGAGAGTCTGTGCAGCGGCCCCATCTATAAGGCCAAAAATGAGCACACGGCCCAGATCGGACCCAAGCCCGTCCAAGGCGGCTGGTTCTGGAAGCAGCGTGCCGTGATGAGCACTTGGGTGGGCGCAGAGGACGGAGGATGCCGAGGAGGAAAACTCGACCAGTGCATTAAAGAGTGGGCGGGGCCACGCCATCTGAAATCCCCGCCCAATAGCGCCCATCCCCCGAAAGATCTCTTTAAAAATCCGATGGCTCCTCCTACAGACCAGCTCAGTGTCACCAAGAAGCATGAGAACAGCTCTCTTTGGGGATGCACCCCCAACCACCCCTACACCCAAATCCCCCCCCCCCCCCCACCACCACCCCTACACCCCGCCCCCGAGTCCCTGCCCCCCACCCTCACGCTGTCCTTTGAAGCTGAAGTGTGAGTGATCGAAACATTTCCTCTGTGCTGGACTAATGATGCGTCCTGTTCGGCCATCGGGGGCGGGGCTGTGGCCTGGCCCACTCAGGCCTGAGGGCGGGGAGGGGGGAGGTGGTAGGGGGGAGGGGGGAGGTGGTAGGGGGGAGGGGTTTAGGGAGGTGGGAGGTGGATTCCCGCAATCTGGTTCCACAGCCATTTTACAAAAACATGTTTTCAGTCTTCTGTCTGATTTCTTTCATGGGAAGAAAGGATCCAAGAAGATTTTTATTGACACGTGTGCCTTTTATTGATTCTCTGTGCCCCCCACCTCTCTCCCCAAATATTAAACTCAAACTGAGTTTTTAAATACGCTACAGTTCAGGCAGCCAGTAAATCAACAATTGACCAATACGACAAAAAAAAAACCCCACACAGTAAAAACAAAAATACTGTTTTCTTCACTCCCACAACATGTAAAAGTGGTGGTGTTGGTGTTGGTGGTGGCGTTGGTAGAACGCTGTCTGACCTGAACGGCCTGTCTGCCCTGCTGAGCGTCGGCGAGCAGCTGGATGGTGAGAGCTCGCGAGTCCTGCAGAACGTCCTGCAGGTAGGACACGGCGTGTCCCGCGTGTCTCCCCACGCTGCACTCCCTGCAGATGGGCACGGAGCAGCTCTCGCAGAAAAACCGCAGCACCTGGTAGGAGAGATGAAGGGTACATCAGCAACAGAGCCAGCCCAGCATGGGAGGAAACGCCCCGCCCCCAGCCTCGTCTCGCACTGGAGGACACGCCCCCAGCCCCGCCCGGCACTGGAGGACCCGCCCCCAGCCATGGAAATTGCCACGGTTTGCTGCAACCTCACACCTGCGGTGACAACCAACACATTCCCCCCGCAGAACAACTGTCTGACCCTTCCAGCAAAACTGGGCATCTTCTACCTGAAACGGCAGACAAAAATCAAAGACTCTTAAAACTGTAGACCAACATCCTGAAGCTCAGCCAGCTCAGTGAGTGACCAGGAGCGGAGCGGAGGGCTGTCACTCTCTCAATCACCCAGACAAAGCCCCTCGTTCTTAGTTTACTGTGTTCTGACAACGTGTGATGGATTGCACAAGACAGATTGTTGTCACTCAGCTGTCCCATATTTGAATTATGTGTCACTGCTGTTTAAGAAACACCAACCAGACGACAAGAAGACAACAGCCTTTAAAAAATAATAAAATCCCGCAGTAATTTCTGAAAGAATAAGATCACGGAGTATTTTCCTGAATAAAGTGTCCTCTTACGCTCTTATACTCCTGCGTAGGCAGTCATGGCCTGGCGGTTAGGGAACTGGACTTGTGACCGGAGGGTCGTGGGTTCGATTCCCAGACAGGCCATGACTGAGGTGCCCTTGAGCAAGGCACCTAACCCCAACTGCTCCCCGGGCGCCGGGCTAGGGCTGCCCACCGCTCTGGGCACGTGTGATCCACAGCCCCTAGTAATCACTAGTGTGTGTGTGTGTTCTGACTGCACAGATGGGTTAAAAGCGGAGGACAAATTTCGATTGGGGTGTAAAAATCACAATTGACAAAATATGGCACATTTCACATTTTCATTTCATTTCGCGTGTACAACATTCCCACAGAGGCCCGTACAAGCTGCCTCCTCCAGACTAACACCTTTACCAGAGGCTCCATCAAACACTAATGACACACCTGCCGTGCGCAGAGCTGGAACGGCTGCCAGGAAGCTCGGAGCCGCGGTCCCACTCCTGTTACCTGCCCGGAAAGGCCCCCACCCCCCCGTGGACCAGATGGCCTGACTGCGCCAGTGTACGCAGGGTTCACATGCAAGTGCATCCTGGGAAAACGTCTCCTGGAAGGACGGAGGAGTGGGAAGAGCCGAAGCCTCCTCGCAGGGCGATGATGACTAACAAACGCTCAGTTACCACTCTGTTGGGTGAACCCACCGCGACGGTCACAAAGACCCAGAACAATACGGAATAAAAGTAAAAAGGATCACCGCTGTGGAATTCAATACTGAATAAGTCAACATGCCCTCCGCCGAGAGCCATAAACCCCCCCCCCCCCCAACACCCAACTGAAGACGAGGGGGAAAAAATCACACCTACACAAAGAGTGCTCATAGCCAATTCAGATCTGACTGGGCTGAAATATCAAGCAAGGACTTTGTGGCCAGCGTTCAAGACTCTGTTTTACAAGAGACTTGAAGTGCTTGTGTGTGTTCTGCGTTTTTCTCCCTTTCATTAGCCGGTTCAAGCACTCTTCCCCCTCACACACGTACCCTCTCCCTGCCGGAGACGAGAAACCTAGCCGGCCCCTGGAAGCTAGGGGTCTTCTTTAAATGACTTAGCAGGTATGGAAAGACTGTTTCTCTCTTGGGTTAAAGGAGAATTTCAGGTAATCGGAGAGGTATTTTGGAAAAATGTATGCTGTTAAATATTGGCAGATAAATACAGACAAAATGATTCAACTTTAAGAAATACTAAACGCAACATGACACGAAAGTATATGTAACAGGAGTTTTGACATGACATAACATGACGTTATATGCAACAGGCTTCAGGGAAAGAACGTGTTCAATAATGAACAGTCTCCATCAATCTGTTCAAATCTCCTGGAATCCAATTTTATGCCTTCTAGTAAAATCTTCTTAAAACCGTGCCTGTTTGTCCTTATTTTTAAAAAGAAAGAAACCATGTATGCATCCCTGGACTTACAAGTTTTGATATTGAACGGACATTGATAAGACACCAGCTTTGAAATCCCACGATGCACTGCACTGGGCCAATTCAGTGGTAATAGGACAGATAGAAAAGCTGTTCTGGTCACTGGCCAGGCACCATGCTCGACAAATGCAAGTTATTACCTTGACTAAACGTTTTTGAATGCAATACACCAATGTCACATCAACGTATTCAACAACAACTACAATTTCTGAAGCGGTTTACTTGTCTTTTAATAAAAAAAAACTGACTCAAATCTTCTCTCTCTCCCTCACACAAAATAGACAAACTGGTTAACCCTGATAAACCTTCCCGTTTCTAGTTGAGAGACGGCTCAGTCAGCGCTAACAGAATATACTGTTTGATGTAATCACTGCAGTGTGGCAACCGCCACAAGCCACAACTGCTCTGCTCCGCCCTCTGTCTGGCACCACCTAAACCAGCCCCCCCCCCCCCCCCCCCCCCCAATTCCAAACCAGGAAAAATGTAATAAATTTAAAATGTTGATACCTACAGCCCTTACCACCTGCACTGTAGTATATTCACAACACAGGTCTATACAAAAACTTATTTTGAATGCTTGTCGTCTTTTGTAGTTAGTATTTTTAATGTAAAAAGAAAAAGAAAATGCATCATCTGGAATGATCCCAAATTAAAAGGTGTAGGACTAGAAGAATGTCTCTCTCCAGCTCTCACACATGCATGCACAGTGTGTGACCCCGGGACCACTTTAAGAGGTGGTGACCCTTTCAGCTGACCTCATGGGCTGTTCACGAGCGCAAACAAATCCGCCGGGCCTCTGCGTCTCCATGGGTGTTCGCGTGAGAGAATAAAGGCGCCGCCATATTAAGCTGTACAACAACACTTGAAATCCACCAGGAAACTTCCACATTCTACACATCCACGTTTTAACCTTCCGCGCTCGTACAGAAGCGTGTCCAGGAGTCGTCGTCCGCATCAGAGTTGTGGGACACAAACTACACCACAAAAATAAGAAGTCAGGTGTAGGTGTGTGGAGGGTGCACCCCGACACACACTCACGTGCTGGTGCCCAGCGTCTCCTGCTCACGTGAGACTACACCCCAGTCCCGTTAAAGGGCCAACGACCCGATTCACTGCAGTGTTTACGATCAGAAGACACGCAACATTGTTTTCAAATGGCATTTCTGCTCTTTTATATTAAATACATGCAAAATAAAGCTCACACACCAGACTTCCTAAGCAACGCGACAAGAGTCTAGACCTCGTAAAGCACTTGAGTGTCTCCGTTTTGACTGGGGAAGTAAATGAATGTTTCCACTCTTTATCCACAGGCCTTTCTAAGTTCTCCATCCCTGTCCCGACGGGCTCCTTTTGTCTTTCTTCATTTAACAGCGTTAAAACGTCCAGACGCGTGTCCCCCTCTAGTCGAGTCCTGTTTTATAGCCACGGGGAGAGCGGACCTTTAACACGATGACGTCTTGCAGGCTTAAAGAAGCAGGAAGGGGGGCTGAAATTTCATAAGTCATCATGTCAAAATTATGTTTCTTGCTGACCCGGTTACAGTGTCTACCCAAATGTTGGAAGATGTTAAAAAACGGGGCGGGAGCATGTTGTCCTCCTACATGACGCAGTGTGAGTGCAGCCACCGCCAGCCTGTGCCAAACAGCGAGGGTTAAAAGCCCCAAATATTTATTGCAGCGTTTACATCGATGCATAAACAGCGGAGTGGAATCAAAGTGTCTGCCCTGTGGGCCCAGATTTATGTGCAAACACACACAATAACGCAGTATTCTAGTCTAACGCAAAACATGAAACGTGCTTTATACGAACAAATCAAAAAGCCTAGAACTTTCCCCAACTACATAAAAGCGACTTTCAAGTTGTCCCTCTAATATTAAGAGTGAGTCTGTTGCAGTGTGTGTTATTTTCAGCATTAATACATGCTTTTTTTTTTTTAAGTGGGAAATGATAGCTTGACAAGGCGATGATGTTCGACTTCCCGTCCTGCGATTGTGTACAGGCGTCAATCTTTGGAGAGTTCTCAATGTGCTGACCATTCTACATTCCTGGAAACCTCCACAGGAGGAAGGTCTTTCAGAGGACCACTCCCGACTCGGAGCAACTGGCCACACCAGATGGCCTCAGTCTTGGGTTCTTCAGAGATTGGCAAGAATGGCTCGCCAGATTCAATATCAAAGGTCCAAGAGGACTGCACATGAAAACAGTTAAAAACAAAGAAGCGCGGGGAGATGGAGTCACTGAAGCAGGGTCATAAAACGTGTGCTCCAGGCTTTTCGGGACTGCTTTTACGGAGACCCTGCTAGAAACCAGAGACTCACCATCAAGCATTCTCCGCACAAGATCAAGTAGAACCATGGATTGGACTACTTATATTTTGGACTGACAGCACGAATGATCATTAATCTCACAGAATAATGAAAGCTAGTGAGAGCGGATTTAATATGGCCTTTGGAATTCATGCAGTGGTTTTTATGTTCAGTTTGTCTTCGTAACTCTTGCTTCATTTACATGTGCTAAGAGCACTGAACATTATGTGCCGCATATGTCAGGATTATATTCTATCTCAAATGATCAAAGTGTGTGTGAAGCATTAAAAAAAAATTGGTTGTAATGTTAATACAAATTCCTGAAATATAAAATGGTAAATAATCCAGAAAAAATTTAAAAGCAAATAATTTTGTACATATGAAATTCACACCCATTATGTCTTAAAAATATTAAAATGGATGTGTGTACGTTTGACACTGAAGACTGATGTTAAACAGCAAACAAGAAAAAAACATGGCTACGTCACAGGTACACGGGTTCCTACTATAGCCCGCTGGCAGAGAGAAAGAGAATGAAAGTCCACACCCCTCCTGAGGAAGAACCCCGAGCCACCAGACCACGTACAGCTGGCCAAGATGAAAAAGGCTCAGAGGTGTAAGACTTCACAGCACCGCAACACCAAGTTCACTTGGGAAAATGCACAAGACAATAAAATGGCCCTACAACTCAGCAGCAGACATATAAGAAAACAGCAACATGGACACTGAAGTAATTACTATGATGTATGAACAGTGCCTTTTCAACACAAAAATATTGATTAACTGTGAAATTATTCTAAGCCATATAAATATATTGAAATTAAATTACTGAATCCGGGAATAAAAAAATACAAGGAAATAACTGAAGTATAATTGTGGATACTTAGTCAAAAATTCATTGAAATTTTTCTCTGAAAACTTCAGTGTTCTACTTTTCTGGAGTTATAATGTATAAATGAAAATGCTACTTTTAAATGGGGGAGAAAAAAATACCTCGTTCTCAAAATGGATAAACATTTGCTTGTGCTTAACAGTTGCAACAATACTGGTGAAAAACAGAACAAATGTTTATCTTAATTAAAGCCACAGTGAGACCATGTGCACAGCAGGGGTCGTCTCCATGAGCACCGGTGTCCCCATGAGCCCTGGTGTCTCTGCAGTGGCCATTTGTATGTCATACTGCCACATGTCCATTCTACAGGCATGAAGAGACGACCGTGGTAAGACGATCTTAGAACCCGAAAGAGCACGAGGACAGTCAACAGACCCAAATTCCAGTCATTAAAAAAAAAATGTTCGAAAACAGTTAATGATGCGCTTGGAAAAAAAATAACAGTCCCAAATTTAAGAGAACCCTAGGGAAGGTGGTCATGGCCAAACATTAGCGCTTATTAGCCCCAACATTTTAGTCACACAGCTTATATCCATCCCGTATTAAAAGAAAGAAGGGAGAGAGATGTCATTGCTCTAGAGTAACAACGCTTCTCTGGATCAGAGTGGTACAATCCTCACCTTGCTTAAGTGATATATTTATAATATCTTATATTTATATTAGATAGGGAGAAAAATCACACTATTTAGCATTCAACAAAATAGTAAGGAAATGCTATGGTAGCCTCATCTAGCATACAGCCTCAATCAGATTAAAGTTCTGCAGACATTACTAAACAACCTGATAAAGGCTCTCCAGGAACAATCACACAGGTCTTCAGGAACTGTTCTCAGCGCTCTTAACCACAGCAAGTTAGATGCCTTAAAAAAAATAACTGAGTGGGAGATTTAATGAAGTGGGTCTTCAAACCACTTGTATGCAGCGGTCTCGTTTCACCAGAACATACCCAGATTCTGACAAAGCTGAGGAAGCCACACAAAAAAAGCACGGTTCTATTGGAAAATGATGCTCTGAAAGACAGTCGCTCTGGGCAAGGTGAAAGGTCGAATGCTATTAAATTGCAGCGACGCCAAACAAAGTGTATCCTGAGCAAACGGCAGGCCCCTAGCACGAAGAGGATCTTTGGTGTGGGGCGTGGTTGAGTGGAGCAGAGGTTACTGCCGAGGAGCTGTGGAATCAATGCAAGGAGACAAAAACCAAAAGCTAAACTACCTGAAATACACCACATTTGACCAAAACACATACCAAACGTATAACCCTGGACATATACTGAATATTAAACCTCCATGCTTCCTACTGCCTATGGGCCACAGCCTTGTTTATAGGCTAATGCTGCAAAAGCTGAAACCTCTAGCATGTTGAGACTTTACTTATGTTAAGTCCACCAGATACTCGTAATAGAGCAGCCGAATTCTGGAGGAAAACGTTATTAAGTCGCAAAATAATTTTCAAGGGCTTTCATTGTATTATTAGAGTGATGATAATGCAAAAGAAAACATCACGAACTCTACGCTGTGTGGTAGATGCTAAGACACACTGAATGCAGTGGGACACCGCGTCACCTTAAGCTCACACGCAACATCCGTTCCTCCTTCTCTCAGTTAGGCACACAGCGGCCAGGTGGCACTTCCTGAGCTGACCCCTAACCATGGCCTAAGGGGACAGTAACACAAGTACTCAGAAGTAAAGTTATTGCCTCACTACCCCTCACTTCTCCTAGCAACCACGTACTGGGACGTGTCTACATGGCACATAAACAAAACAAAAACATACCAACAAAACACAGCACTGATATATTTCAAGTCAATTTAAGACTAAACAGCAGGTCTGAGATAGGATGGTCAGACAGGAGGAGTCCACCTCCCGACTCCCCAGGTGTTCTTAAAATCATAGCCGTTGATATTTTGTTTGAACACGAGTGCGCACAGCACAGACTGATATGCTTGTAACAAGCATTAAATATTGAACGTTACTCAATAAAGAGTTTAAGCTCATCATTCTAAAACCGCCTGTAAAATGTGTAACAGTGCAAATTAGGGAGAAGCTGAATAAAAATTGCAAAGATAAAAATAATTAATTATTTTTGGGTACCACCCCCATCTAATGGATAATCCCCGAGAACGCTTCTACAACACAGGTGGGAGCCAATCAGAGGTCTTACACGCCTGGTCTTACACGCCTGGATCACGTTACATGCCTCAGGTCAGTTTCCAGTTCACGGTTTGTTTTCAGCAGGGCAAAATTCAGCATATTTCAGCCTATTTCTGTCACAATACCGGGTTCTTTTTGGAGTTGACAGCAGAATAAAAGAACACTTATGACTGCAAGTTCATCATAGCAATTATTAAAACTGTCCAGCTTTACTGTCCATCAGACAGCAGTTTTGGTGTGCTCAGTCTTTTAAGATAAATTTTAATCTCTTGAAACCTATAAAAAGGTACCTTGAAAATATTTTCAGTACTTAAGAAATCCAAAATATTAAAGGGTAAAGCAACTACATAAGCAATGAAGGACAGTTGTATATCCAGGAACTGAACAAGGTTGCCTGATGCATTTCACTGGTCAACGCTGAACCGATCATCAAACTGCAAGGCTGACAGTGATGGCGTATACTGTACAGATCTACAGTGATGGTGTATGCAGTACAGATCTACAGGCAAATTTAAATCATGGAGACCGATGTGACCGTTCAAGAGGAAAAGACAAAAAAGTGATGGACTCTGGCCCCTGACCCTCTGCTCACACACACACACAAACTATTTGACCTTTCACTTGCAAATTCTCCCTCACACTCACACACCCACACCCACCCACAAACACACCCCCACTCCCAGCACACCCCCTTGGCAGACTGGGTGTGTAAAAGACAACTAAAGGCCCAGCCTGCTCTTCCTCACCGGACAACAGACCCACAGCTGCTCCAAGACACCAAACAGGACCACATTCCTTTCTTTATGGCACTATCTGAAACCGCGTTAACTAGAGCAACATTCTCGAACCAAAGCGTTATTCTAATACAAGTCAGAGTGAAGCAACAGTGATTTAAAGGCCTAACGCCGATAAAACGGAGCAGCAGAGTACAACACATCCAATTGGGTCCATAAGCCCATGTCCTTTCTTCATTCTGCGGGATGCGTGTGAAGTTACGTGTATGCATGTTGTAGCTACACTACAGAATGATTTGCTTACAATTGTACAGGATGTTGGTTGTATAGTTGTGTGAGAAAAACAATTTCAATTACCATTAACGACAGTTTTTAAACACTGTTGGACAAATATCACTACACATGAGCAGAGGAAGGGAGACATGGTGGACATGTCATGGCATTCAAACAGCACAGTGTCTCTGAGACTCACTCACCGTCTATAGTGATTCACTGCCCATGAAAACACATGCACATATATGATGCTCCACGCCCTGCCCCGTTAATGTACGTTCACATAGAGGTACATCATTAGTACACTTTAAACCACCAAAGAAATTCTTTAATTGATTTTGCTTTACAGGCACTTTCTCAGCTTTGTAGTGCCTGTATTGGCCAGTGCTCCATCTGCTAGAAAACAAGGCACAATGCTTCCATTGATCAGCCTACCAAACAACCAACAGTGGGTCCTAATTCCTGTGTGGGGACACTGTGGTCTACACATTTTGGTGTTTCATGTCCAGCTCTAAGCAGCACAGGAGCAAGATAATTAGCTAATAATTAGCTTTCCTGCTCTAAGAAGCCTGAGGGTGAAGTAATTAGCTTAGGAGTTGAGTCAAGATTTTAGATTAGGAAGACTAAAATGTGCAGAGTCTGTCCTCTCCAGGAATATGTGCAGCATATGCATGATTAAGATTACATTCACGAAGAAAGAGATTATAACGTGATCACACATGAACACACCGATATTTTGAATGGATAATTTTATGACTCTAGTCTGTATTTCCTGAAGGATGTAATTCCCTGTTAAAACCAAGTCAACAGATTCAGCCAAACAGAAAGAGCTCTGTTTCAAACACACGTCATTTCTGTTTGCGAATCAACTAACAGACAAGATGAAGCAGAATTTTTAGTCATGCTTTCCTCTGGCCATGTTGGCAAAGACCTGAGCTTCAGAGTTATGTCACTGCATTTTCCAAAAACATAATGATTACAAAACAATCGTATTAAAGTGTCTTGCTCAAGGGCCCAGCAACAACAATCACATGACAGAAAAAGTTAGAAAGGGAGAACCAGCAGAGCCTGTGGCCAAGACGCCCTGTGTGTGTGTGTGTGTGTGTGGGGGGGGGGGGGGGGGGGGGGGGGGGGGGGGGGGGGGGGGGATTAAAGTCAGGGTGTGATTATCGCGGTACTGGCAACGTCCGCTCCATTGGGAAGACAAAGGCTAAAGTCATTATTCAAAAGGTCTGGTCACTACGATGATATCCAGAAATGTTCGTCGATCCAAACGAGTTCGTTCAGGACGATGATTTTCAGTGAACTGTTTGTGGACGTTCATATGAAGTTTACATCCACAGCACACATAATCCAAATAATTGGTCTCGTGCGTCATTTGTGTTGGTGTTGGGGTCACCACAGACACTCCTAGTCCTGTCAGCATGCTACGTGTGTTACGTGACACACTCGTCTTTCATTTATTAAAATACTACAGGCTAACCAAATTCGCTATTTATGCAGCCTATTTGTTGATCATTCAAATTAGAATGGAAAAAAATATATATAACCTATTGAAAATGGCATTATTATTATTTTTTAATGAATTCAAGAATTCCCATTTGGTCGTTTCTAAACTTTCGTTCGTAACTGTTCAAAATGTTTGAAGCTTTCAACATTTGCAGCATAAACCCAATTTCTCGACTAGTGGGATCCACATTATTTTGTGGTGGTTTAGCCTGAAGCGAATGCGCATGCGCAGAAGGGACGCTTCTGTTCCGGATTCATGGGTTTACGTTCAAGACGCAAATGTCCCCCATTCATATTGAGATTAACAATCCCATTCGTATTATAATCGTATCACTTTGTTCCTGTTAATTCGTCTTTTAAAATAAGTCTTATCCAGTTACAAAAGATTAATAGCGTGCATGTAAATACACACACGGATAGTGAGGGTGAGAGAGAGAGGGTGAGAGAGACAGAGATTTCCAGAAATTTCTAGAAATTTCCAGAAGTGGAACTTTCAATGACTGGTGCAATTCTGCTCCACAAGCTGAACAACACGAGGAAATAAATGTTTTTTTTTTTTTTGCATGTGGTTGTGTGCAGGTCACTGTTGTATCCTAACCAATAGTTTGAATGGTCATTTCGATGTCACTGGTAAACATCATGAAACTGAAAAACAATTCTTGTGTCATTCAGTACGTCACTACAGTATCACACCAAATCCATTTATCCAGCAATTTATGATGCATGTATAATTCACTAACAATACTGACTTTTAGAAGAGCCTATCGACACTTCCTATGGTGAATCCATCAGCAGGGACAACATGGCACTATTTTAAGATGTCTTTAACAGGCACAGCTCAGCTCAAAACTGATCCAACGATCCACCGACAAATCAGCAAACCTTGTGTTTGAGCAGACATTGTGGTCAGATAAATATGATTAAATATTTATAAAAAACCTGTTGACTTCTGATACAGCGGAACCAAATGACCAGCTTATGAGTTCATTTTATTTCCCCCGTGGTAGTAGGTCAAGTGATGTTAAACTGTCCATCCTGAGCAATAAAACACCGCTGCAGAGGTAACATACATACATACATACATACATACATACACACACTACTGTAATCATTTCACTGTACTCAAGAGACTGGAAAAGTTGGATTCTCTAGGCATGCCATACCTAGAAAAGGATAACGATTGCAAAATAATTTTTTTATCATACCATAATTTTAAGAAATAGATGCTGTCAGGAATATGGTCTCAAAGACCATAACCATATGTTATATATCCATATTATAGTATGGCACTGAAGGGAACCATGCACAACTCACCGCGTTATCATGATGTTGACAAAAGTCCACTCGATCCTGGAAAACGGGGAGCAGCGAGAAGTTGTGGAAGGACTGGGACAGGTTGATCTGGGAGCCGGAGCTGTTGGCTCGACTGGCCAGGTGCAAACTCTCCATCAGTCTCTCGATGAAGTGGTCTTTGGTGAGGCGGACGCGCTGGTGGGCCCGCACGCAGTTGTCGCACAGATGCTCCTGGCAGTCCAGGCAGTGTGAGGTAGCGGGGTTGCCCTCGTCGCAGGAGCTGCACCCGGGCTCGGCCAGCAGGTGCCCTCGGAGAAGACCGCCGTGCGCCTTGTTTCCTCTGCAGTTATTTGTGCTCTGCTCCTCTGAGGAGACCACAACGTCCAACAAGTTGCTGAACAAGAAATTTGTGGACGGCAAGGCGTCCACCCCGGACTCCGTCATGGACACTTTCTGGTCGCAAGTCGGGCATCGGAGTTTGAGAGGATCGCCGTTGTTCCTCAGGCTCTCCAGGCATTGCCTGCAGAAGGCGTGGAGACACGGGAGGACGTGGAGTCTTCTGGTGGATGAGGTAGATGAGTTGGACGTTTGGGAGGAGGATGAGGAGGTAGAAGAACTGGAGGAAATCGGAGCAGAGGAGCCACACAATTCCTTACACAGAGGACATGTTTGCAAGTCGGAATCTGGAAACGACGCCATTTGGACCAGATCGGTGAGGAACAGGACGCAGTACTGATGGACATGCGTTGGTTATGCCCCGATGATTAACCGTTAGGGCAACACAATGTTTATTATTGGCCAACCTAGCGGTTGTGTAACTGGTGTGGTGAAGATTTAAAGCATCGGTCTAACGAATCTTACAACTAACTTAGCTAGTGTAGGAATAGAGAAATCTGATATCGATCCAATCTTGTTCTTGCAATTTGGCATAAACTTGAAAACTTAATTAGCTGCCTGTAATAAATCTTCCACTACTTAAAAAAATAATGCATAACAATGCGTGCTGACCATTTACCAACACACCGTGGTCATTTTAGAGCGTTACAGCCCTCCGATGTTGGGCATGTGAGGTCCCTGCTCCGATCCCCCCCACCGCCGCATGACTACAGGGGCCACACGCTCAATACGCCCGCAGCTTTTCTCCGTACTAAAAGAAATTCTCCGTTTCCCATGAAACATCTAATTTATTCGCAGTCTTCTTCCATCGGAGGTTTTTTCCCCCCACTTGCTTTTGCGTCGGTGCGTGATGCTCTGCGCACAAGGAGATTAAATAATCCACCAAAACTACGTCCCATGCAGATCCTGTTGGGATCCTCTCACTGCATTACGGGATCTCTTAAAAAACCAAAGAAAACAAAAAGAGAGAAGCTCACCGCTGAAATCACCTCATCGACTTGACTTACGACAGTTAAGGTTCCTCCTGGAGAGAGGAGAGGACGGTTCAACCTACCGTTTCATCTCTAAATAACGCACGAGTGTTGTTTTCCCCAGGCTTCCCCCGACTGGGTTACTCGATAGGACCAGATCACAGTCTGTTCGTCTGGGGCTACAGAGGATTCAAAAACGAATATTGTCTCAGTTCCAGTTCACTTTTTCCCTCCCCTCAAGGTCGCATGTTGATGCCATGTGGATTTGCGTGCGTCTCGGTTGATTTTTGTATCCGTGTAACGTGAATTGCAGCGCATAATCGAGCCAAAATGCCTCCGTACTGGGAGATTTGAGCACACTTCCGCTTGATCACACGATGAGGGGGTTGGGCAGCGCATCGACCAATGAACGACAAGCTTCACTGGATCCATATTGGACGATATTAGTTGTCTAACAATTCATTGTAAATTATAAATGCGATGCTGTCAGTTAATTCTGACCTTACGGGCATTTGCAACCCTGGGTTGGGTAATATCTTATGGCTGCTAACGTTTATTTTAGTAGCTTCCTCATTTGTGTAGTTCAGAAATTAACTTTTGTAAAATAATAAATTTTGAAATGTGATTAAATGCATCCTACAACCTTGTTTTTTTATTCTGCTGTTTCAGTCTTTGTTCATTCATTCTTTTTTTTCTTCTTAGTTACAGCCACAAATTTCTGTGTAAAACAATAAAACATTTGCCATTCAAACCCCCCCCCCCCCCCCCAAATTAAAAAACCCAAAGTCAATCTGCCTCTTTTGTAAAGCTACAGTGATGGCCCCTTCCGTAAAAGATAGCTACCACATGTAGGATTGACTTTTCAGCTCATTTACAGGCTCTCAGGATGGGGTGTTGGTGTGGCTTTGGTGTCTGAGGAGGAAGCCTCTCGGTGGGGTTTACACTCCAGATGCGAGCTACCCAATAAAGCAGTGGGACGCCTGGCTGAATGACAGGGCTCTGGGAGAGACCCTTTGACCCCCATTATTGTGAGTTGGATTAAGGGTAGTGGAGGTTGGTCACTCTCTGCTCAGAGGTTCTGGCCATTCCAAGGACATTTCATTGATCTTCATGAGGAAAAGCCAGAATGGGGGAGGGGTGAGGGGAACAGCCCTGCAAAACTCTGCAAATCAGGGAAGGGTCAGATGGTGGAAATGACCACAGGCAACACGCACAGGGGTGTGTGTGTGTGTGTGTGTGTGTGTGTGTGTGTGTGTGTGTGTGTAAAATGGGGCGCTGGTTCTTTCTTAGACACTGGGAACAAGCAGCTCTTTTGAATGTCATTTTCACTTGGCACCAATGAGGACAATTTGACTTAGCACAAATCGTCTGAAAATGTTAAACAGTATATTTTAGATAAATAAACAGATTCTCTTTTTAAAACTTTTTTTGTTGTATTATTTGAAAATGTTTTCATTCGCCCCCCCCCCCCCCCCCTTACACACACACACACACACACACACACACACACACTTATCACTCAGCAATTGCAACAAATGTGCATTATTTCAGAAGGAGATTGTAGTGAGATGTAATGGAGCAGTGTGGAAGCGTCCCCATGTGAGCCATGTGTCCAAGCTGCAATGGACAGAAGTGTGAGCAGTGGTCCCTCAGGGACCAGGATCAGCTGTGTGGTACGTTTGCATTCACCATCTCCTCTGAAGCTCCTGTGTTGTAGCTTACAATGGCTGTACCCCTAATGATACATTATGTTGCCTTGACAAAACCCTATATTTTCCGACCAAAATATTGTCAGCAATTTGTTCAAATGGTCATTACTCATTGAAAGTATTACAATACTGAAGCATATAGGCCTTAAATGTGTTAAACCATGTTTGGGATTTTACCACTTACCACAAATAAGGAGAAATAAATCTAGCTGATCCAGATCTTTAGGGGGTGAAATGGATGCTGTAGCAGCTTTAGGAGACTGTCTGTCTATCTTCACTAGTGATCACTGATTCTACATAATTCTTCAAGATGATTTGGTATAGATGATCAGGGTTGAGTAGATATAAATTAAATAAGACCTCTGCATACATACAAATTTGCCTAATTTAGTCCTACTGCCAGCATAGAAGAACTCTAAAGAAACCACGATGTGACCACGATATGGATCACGTTTTGATCCCCTCAGATTTTTCCAGAACTATCTATGCACTGATAATAAATATAAAACTATACTATAAAACTATACTTTAAATCTGTACTGTCAAACTGTAGTGCACTTTATTTAAAACATCACTGTAAAACAATACTGTAAAACTGTACTGCACTATATTTAAAACATTACTGTAAAACAATACTGTAAAACTGTACTGCACTATATAAAAAAATATATACTGTAAAACTAAACAGTACATTTTTAAATTTTAAATAGCAAAAAAAAAAATGAACTGGATTTTATAAGAATAACAATTATAAGAACTGCACTGAACATGAGGAACATGGCACATTTGAAGACCAGAACCAGACTAGAACCAGACTGGACTCGATAACCTGCGTCATGATAACACTCTTGTATTTAGGTGTTGCTGATGGCTCCGGACTCTGTAATAGTAACCAAAAACCTGGGTGCAGTGCAGCTGTATTAATTAGTTTGACAATGTTTCTACAGGGAGGTGCTCATCGTTCTCTGTAGTTTTTCATGCTTACATAGTAAGGGGAGGGTAATAACTAACAGTGCTTTCTTCTGGACAAATGAGATTCTGAAACTAATAATCTAAAGCGTTACCAAAGGGACACAGGCCCAGATGAACACACCTACTGACATTGTGAAAGGGAAACACTGTGTAGAATGACTGCTGCCTGCTATGTAAGACAGTGTCTTGGTTTGTATGTGATTTCTCATTTTGTTGTGCTTGGGAGCTGTGTGCGCCACTCTGGGCTGTTAGAAAGGGAAGCAGTTACTGTGGAACAAAAGACATTTTTACAAGAGAGAAAACCCATGACCCGTTCACGCATTCACTCCATTTGTGTCAGTGCTATCTAGGTGCACCTTGTTCAAAAGGGCTTTTTGCGTTCTTTGGAAAGAAATGGACTTCACTCCAGTGTGGTATTCCAACTTGCCCTTTCTCTGTCATTTGGCACTGTAATAACAAGGACCCCAATGCATGTTAATTATTGCATGTCACAGAGTTCAAAAGGCTCTCGATTTAATACCTCTGCCTGCAAACATGCCCTCCAACCCTGAGGGGGTCTGCAGGAACTGAACAACCTGCTATTACTTTAAAAATGAGTAAGAGGCAAAAGAGATTAACACTAAAAGGGAACACACAGGGTCACCCAGAGCTCACTGCATCATAATACCTCAGGAGAAAAATGACGGAGAATGCCTGCAGAGAGATTAAAAGCAAATTTTGTGTTTTGCACACTGTGTACATTTTAAAATGCCATAAAATGGTTGAATGGCCATTGTATCTTAAACCCTTAAAACTTAAACCCTTAAATCCTTCTATATTTTAATGTCCGTTCCATTCAATCCATGTCAAACGGAGTCAGTTTGTTTCCATGTGATTGGTGGTTGTGGAACGGACTACCATGACAACAAGACTTCAGCAAAGATGATGTTTATCAGCATCAGTGTAGATTTCTCCAAGAATAATACAGCTTTATTTCATCAAATTAAAGTTTTCAGACTTTTATATAAAATTCCATAAATCACTATTTTTTTTACATTTTAAACACAATAAAACCATTTGAAGCATTTACATTGTGCTAAATACACAAGATCTACAGGTAACCATTTATCTTATGTATCCTTCCCTAAAGATATCAGCATACTTAATAATTTCCATGGTTTGCAGGACTGTGCCTTTATAAATACATTTTAAAAGGCAGGCCCAGAAATGCAAAGAGGATGTAAAGATTACAAGTCTAAACTCAGTTTGTCACAGCATTCTGAAACATTTAGCACACAGCTTGCAGTTTTCTGTTGCTGTAAATGACATGAAATGCGAACTAATGGTAGATTCGTTGGTCTTTTTGTCTACAGTGCAATTCCTTGAAGGTTGCAGATGATCTCCATCTAGTGGAAAGCAGGCGTATTACACAGACTGTAGTATTTCCAGGCAGTATGCTAATACTGACAGACCTTTCCTGTTCCCCTCCTGATTTTGGCCACCATTTGTGGCAGTAATGTTCATAACCTTTACATCTAATGTCTTTCAGACTGCTTTTGAGACCATAAAACAGCGACTGTACAAATTACATCCAAAGTAGTATTTCTATTGGAAACAGTACGGTACGTACACCTTAAAGTGATCTGACATGATTGTTCTTTTCAAAAGCACATAAAAAACACACTGAACAAACTAAAGACAAATGAAATGTGACTAGTTTGTTCTCCCCTTCATAAATGAAAAGGTTGCAGTGTGCAAGTGATTCTGTACAAACCTACAAATCACAGTAAATATAGCCAGTATAGCAGTACACAATACAAGCACCCTTCACTGGTCGAAGGAACATCACTCTCACATCCAAAAAGCAACCTAGCCACCTCCGCTTGCATCATATAAGCAGAGTGCACGACATACACAGCAGTCGGCAACCTGCCACGGCCTTCACACACGGCCCACCGGCACGTGACCCGCTCTCCCGAGGTCCGGCCCGCGTGCGTACGTGTGCGGGACTCCGTCAGCCCTGCCAGTCCCAGGGGACGCACAGATCTCCGTCCTGCATGACGGAGTAGAAGTGGGAGATGCGCAGGTGGAGGCCCTGCAGGTGGGGCCAGCGCTGCTCCAGCAGACGTCTGCAGCAGGGGATCATCTGGCTGCTGGACACACTGGGCTCCTTGGAGAGGCTGTGCAGGGAGAGACCCCGCACGCAGCTGGACACCACCTCCTCCTCCTCCAGCTCCAACCTGCAAGGTCACAGTCGTTGAAAAGGAGCTCAGTGGGGCCCCCCCACATGCTGGCCAATCAAAAGCTCACAGATCATCCTTAAACTGCCCTAAGGAGCGCTATTACCAGGGCATCTGGACTCTTAGCGCTGCTAACGGTTCTAATGCTTCTTAAAACACACTGGATTTGAGCAGACATCGTGGCTAAAGCGCTACCACGGCTGACATGTAATCCGACATTTCCAAAAGGATCTCGTGATGATTATTATCTAGCTGGAGAGCAGTCATGTGCTTCTCCGTAGAAGGTGTTGGGAGAAGAGGGGTCTGCGTGCAGGAACTCACTGGTCCCGGAGCAGGCTGCGGGCGCGGGCCTCGGGGGCGTGGCTCTGCAGGAAGATCTGCAGCTGGGCGGGGTCACACACGGTCGGGACGATGAAGTGGCCAATCGCGTGGAGGCTGGGAGTGGAACGGTCACTACGAGAACCACAGAACACCAAGATAGTGGATGGAGACGGTTGTCCAGTACTTCTGAACCTCATGAACCAGTACTTATGTGGCCCCAGGTCTCAGGTAGGGCATATTAAGGTACTGACAGAAAGACGCTTGGCCAATAATGATCAACTGCTCGGGCAATGTGAACTAAATGTTTTCACATTTGCGAGACTTTCTCCTGAAATTACACAGTTTTTTTAAGACAGGGCCAAGCAGGCAGCTAAGCCAAGCGGATGGGCAGTTTCTGTCTCCCACCAGTCATGGTGCAGACAAACAGACTAAATTTAAACAAAGCTGTAAAAAGACACATGGCAAAATGTTTAATAATACATTAAGACACATTAGTAAGTGAAGTCCTACTTCTCCAGGGTCATGGTGAGGCCCTGTAGACTGCGTGGGTGCAGGCCGGGTCTGTGGGGCAGCAGTCTCCTGTGGAAGGTGCTGAGGGTGGTGTAGAGCTCCTCCAGGGGCAGGACGGCCCCCCCATGGTCCATGTGCTTCACCTGGATGCCCCCCAACAGGAAACCGATCCGATCCTTCAGCCACACGGTCTGCTGGAGCAGCCTACAGTAACTGGGCAACCTCTCAAAGAGCTACACACACGCAGACACACACACACACGCACACACACAGCTGACCGCATGGAAGACAGAAATCCTAGTGGCTCCTAATACATTTACTAGAATAAACATTCTAAAAGTATTTTAAATGCTTAAGGGAGGCACTTAAGTACTTTTGTCCACTGATGGTGCACATCCATCGTGCCCAGCATAACATGGCCACAGGCGTTCATCCCCGACTGGTCAGTGAAGACTATTACGTGTCCTGTGTGGTGGAAAAAGTTTTTATGAACACAAGATCCCAAATGATTACTTGGGATCATGTCATCCATCAGCAGGTAATCATTTTGTGATCACAGCACCTCTCAGACCGAGCGTGGCCTCTGGGCTCTGTGAATGCAGGCGGCTCAGACTCTGCAGCTGACAGCACCTGTGCGCTACACCCCACCTGCGCTGCCACCTGGAGGACGGAGGACCACACGTCATCCTCTCGCACGTCCGCCTGCCTGGACGGGCCACAGCAGCGGACCTGAGCTGACCTGATATCCAGCAGGCCCAGTTTCTCCATCAGATCTGCCCTCAGCCTCTTGAGTTCGGCGTGGCGTGGCACGCTAGCCATCTGCCTCTTCGTGGCGTCTGGCTCGTGGGTCGTTAACCACTGACTGGCAAATGAGACCAGTGCTGAGTCAAAACAGCCTCGTTCCCACTCAGCAATTAGCAAACACGGTACCAAAGAAAACCCAGTACAATTATGGGGTGTATTTACAACAGAGAAACAGTATAAAGTTTTATGTTTTAATTGGTTCCAGTTACTCTCTGACACACCAAAAGACTCTATGGTAGTGTGAATTATAATGTGGTAACTATTTCATGCTTTGCTTTAACCTCCTGCAAAATAAAAGTTAGTATATACCATATATACCATATGTGAACATTAGACCTCAAGCACAGCAAATATAAGCTTACATGCTGAAAGCAAATTAGAAACAGAACCCATGGCAGCACACTAGAACACTCCAACTCGCTTTGTTTTGAACTGTTCAATGAGATTTAGGCTACAGATTTGTTTAGACATGCCATAAAACTGCACCTGCTGTCTCAAAAACAAAAGCCCTTAGATCCCATGTGTTGAGGTTTAAGGGGCTAAGCTCCGCTAGATCATATATTGGGGGAACCGCGTGGCTTGAAATACTGTACCTGAGTGTAGTCTCAAATCGTTTGGCCTGTTCCAGCTCCTGCTCTGGGTCTCTGAACCCTGTGAAGGTATAGTACGTCTTGTCCCATTTAATTGGCCGAAAGAAGGGAGCCCCGCCTGGTTGGGGAGGGGTCTGGCTGTCTGCTCTGGCTCTCAGAAGTCCTTGTATGTGCTCCACTGACAAGTTGCAGGACTTCAAAATATCCATGACAGTGTTGAGGACGTCCTTAGACTGCAGAGTGATGGTCACTGAACGGAAACCTGGGAAATGTAGGAAAACGGTGATTCTAGCGTCTTTGAGTGGGAAGGGAAATGCTAGCTTTGCTCATCAATGAGAGAACCATGCACTCAGAATACACAGCCCACCAATGCAGTATATATGGAAACAGCTCAAAGATTCTACACTGATTAGCCAACACTGATTAAGGAGAGATTAGATTGACCCAGGAAAATAGCAGATGTCCCACTGAGTATGACTCATGCCATGTATGGCTTCAAAACAAACAGTGGTAAGCCCTTGAAGACATGGAGTAACCTGTGTTACTTTGACCAAAAAAGATGTACATTTGTTGAATTATGTGACTGGTGGGACATTCAGGAAGGTCAAAGAGCATCATAAAACAAAGAAAGTGAACACCGCCGTGCTCTGCGACATTGTTTTGACAAAGGCCAACACTCTGATTAACAAAGAATACATATTCAACATACCTTCACGCTGCCGTGCAATAAGCATTTGCATTAGTGAGCATCACATCAGCGTTAATGATGCATGAGAAAGTCCTGCCACCCAAATGATATCTGGTCATTAGCAGGTCCTGTTTCAAATAAAGTGAATGCGTCACAGACCACTAGACTTACCAGTGTGCAGCAGGTTGGGTTCGATCTCCATCTTTTCCTTTCTGTCCCGGATATAAAAGGTGAGCTTTGTAGGTCTGGCTGACCTCATGCCTGGCTTATGAAGATTCTCCAGATATGCGTTTAATCTTTTCAGGGAGTTTTCATTCACCTCCTGCGAACCAAAAACACGAGAGGGCTTAGAGTCCATTTAAACACGTGTCGATGATTACCAGGAATACGCCATGACAGCTCTGACACCTTTGCACCCTGAACACTGCAGCTCTGTAAAGGGTTGATGGAAACACCAGGCTTTAATTTCTTACCCTCTCTCTTGGATGCTGGCCAAAGAAGTCTGGGTGTACCGCAAAATAAAAGGGTCTGAGCGCAGTAACGGCGTCCGGTCCAGACAGGGCTCTCTTCTGAACCACCTGAGCAGCACCGTATCTGCAACCAAGCCTAAGAGAGTCGAAGAAACCAAAGAATATGCCATGATTACTCTTGGGCACTTAAACAACAATATATCAAGCTGTTCTACAGGTGAAACAGGATTGTGTCTAAAATACAATATAAAAAGCTAAGTGCTTGGAATAGGCAGCTCCTTTACAAGTTATATGCAGCGCTAAGAAACACCTGGTGTGCATTCTTGAAACATTACTTATTATTTTACTTTCCTTAGAAGTTAACCAACCTCATACGCAGGAAGGAGGTCACAGACATCCCGAAAGCTTTCACTGGCACGAACGTTCATACTCTGAAAGCATTCCTAAACAAACACACACCCCATAAATCAACACATCATGCATGCTTCTGAGACCATTTAATCATGGTGTTATTTGGGTCCGGGCCACAACTGCGTGCACTAAGCAGCACTTGCAGTAGACACTGAAATGACCTCCCAGGTGTCCAGGTGTCCAGTCACCATGTCACTGTTGTACAAGTCAGCCAAGCTGCATATGAACAACATGCATGGGGCAGTCGTACATGGATCAGTCATGCATGGGGCAGTCGCACCATCTCTTATTAACCCACCAGCGTGTTTATTAGAAGAGTTGGCGGAGTATCACACATCACCTAGAGGAGTTAGTGACCTGATCTCAGGTCGTTATCCTGTTAAATACCTGCACAGTTGTTACAAACACACAGCTAGCTGAGGACGGCTAGCGCCACTCTACCAGGCTACATTAGTCACACGTTATTTAGTCGAAAACTGAACATGGTTAAGATTGCAGAATCTTTTACCAACGCGTTATAACACACCACGTATAATTAATTTAAAACATGTATTCATGGCACATCTATGTAATTTAAGGAACCGTCAAGTGTACTTAGCTAAATACCCACATGTTTACAGAGACTGAAGTGACGGTGCTCCATCAGATCGGCAGAAACACTGACACCTAGCGGCGAACACGGGTGGCGCACCTACTGGAGCTCAACTACATCAGTTATTCAACCGACGAACACTGCACACACAAAATGAAGGGAACACATAATCAACACAGATATAAACATCGTGCCTGTTAAACTGTGGGATTTTAATTCGATCAGTCACGAAACATAAGCGGCTGTGAATAAATGTCACCTTCCCTACAACGCTGCAGCTTTGCATTTTGCCAGCACCCTGGTACCATGAGGCGGTACCAGAGACACTGGGCGGTACCTGCATACAGCAGAGGACGAGGACGGAACCCTGGGCCTCTCCTTGCGTGGTTTCAGTGCGAGATTCATGTTTATTTAGGCATATACATGTTCATAGACATATGAAAAGTGGTAAATAAAATGCTCCCCAATGACTATTTAACGCCATTTTGTTCTCAGCAAAGCATACTATTTATTTGAACTTGAATATTTAATTAATCGAGTATTCATGTGTGATTTCAGTGTTCTCTTAATTTTTTGAGCAGTATATCCTGTCATACCTGTCAGCCCTCCTGTCAACCCGTTTTCCCCAAGATTCTCCCAAAATTTAACCTTCTCGGCCGCTTCCAATTAAAAAAAATCATAAATCTCACACAATTTAAACTGTTATTTTATTTTCTTCTTATGTTTCTTGTCTTATATTTAGATAACGTTAATTGCATGCGCCACTATTTGACATGTTTGCTTCATTCCCCTCCAGTACACCAGAGGGCAGTGTGGAGAATATGTGTCATAACTTCTAACACGAAGTCAGTTCAGTCAAATAAACACTTGCACTAATATAAAAACGTGCAAGAATTCAAGAATGAATTGAAGAATGAATGAAAATGGAGGGGTACCTGCCAAAAAGCAACACGATCTCTTTGAGTTTCAGTCTTAATGGTACTTCAGGGCGGTTTAATGGCTGATAAGTTATTTGTGTCTATCATAGACCGTATATGGCGTCTAGAGTCGACTAGCTAGTGAATTACAGGTAGGATCACTTATTGGCGCTAACGTAGATATCGTTCTTTATTTAGTTTGTGCTTTCAAACCTTATAAAAAAATAGCATTTAAATTTCCCAGTTCCATGCATAGCCGAATATGTTTTTATGTCTGTCTCAGTGGTTGACTTGTATGGGACTGGGAGAGGTTAATAGTTGTACCGCAGCCGGCCACTAGATGGCAGCAGACACACAGTGGCTTCACTTTTCACGTCCACTTTTCCTGTATCCCTCCACGCTAATAGTAGGCAGGGCAGCTTTATCTATATAGCACCTTTCACACACACACTGACAATTCACTGTGCTTTACACAAGAAAAGAAGTTTATTACGACTCGAGGTCTATCACCTTTGGAAGGTCGGTGCCAGTAAATATAGTAATTGAAAAACAGATTTTAAAGGAATAAAAATAGGAATTAAAATTAATTTAAAAATGAATTTAAATACATTTAATAGAAATGAAAATAAGATTAAGATAAAATAATTATGAATTAAAGAAGAATAAGTAAAAGATAAATAAAACAGGCAAAATTTATGGTACCTACAAAATAATATCTAACCTAAAGCTGGTCCAAATAAGTACGTTTTAATCTTGGATTTAGAAACATCCAGTGTCGGAGCTCTTCTAATTTCCCCTGACAGCTGGTTCAGCTTAGAAACAGAATAATAGCTAAATGCGGCCTCTCCATGATTTTACCTTGGGCAGGACTAACTGATTAGATCCTAGTGACCTAAGATTCCTGCCCAGCTCAAAGCTCTGCAGCATATCAGATAGACACACTGGTCCCACACCATTAAGGGATTTTTAAACCAGTAACACATTGAAGTCTATCCTGTATTGTACTGGTAGCCAGTGAAAGAACTTAAGCATGGGGGTGATGTGATCACTTCTTTTGCTCCTATTGAGAACTCTAGCAGCTGCATTTTGAATAAACTGTAGCTGTATGATTGTCCTTTTTGTGAGTCCTGTTAAGAGGCCATTACAGTAATCAATACTGCTAGAGACAGAAGTGTGGATAAGTTTCTCAAGATCTGGTTTCGTCAAGACATCTTTGACCTTATTGATGTTCTTAAGATGATAAAAGGATGTCTTAGTTACTGATTTCATTTGACTGCTAAAACTGAATTCAGAGTCTATTAGTAGAGTAGGTTATGAGCTAGCTCTTTAGAGTTTAGAGTTTTCAAGTCTAAGTAGGCAGCTAGTCTGTGCCTTTCATTGCTATTACCAAATATAATAATGTGTTTAATCTTTATTCAACTTTAGAAAGTTTTGACCCATCCAGTTAGTGATGTGTTCAAGGCACAGAGAGAGTTACAGGGACTGTAGTTTTCTGGTGAAAGTGCTGAGTAGATCTGTGTAGTTATGGTACCACAGCCCAGAGTCTAGTATGATAGAAAAAGTCAAAAATCTGTTGTTACATGCATGTCTCTAAACAACGTAAACGTATTTGAATGTACTTATATGTACCAAATTCTAAAAATATTCCAAGAAATATTCTTGAAAAGACAGAAAAACACATATTAACCAATTGCATGCAATATTGCACGTTTTTCAAGACTATTTTATTAAGGAATGAAAATGTACAAAAAGCCATGCTTGATAGGCAGGTAATACTCTGATATTTTCCTATGAACAAAAGACATAAATAGCCTAAAACGACCATCACTACATCCATCATCAGTGACAGTGGAGTGATCGTTTTGCTCAGCTTTTTAAGGTAGTCAAGAAGAACCTGTCAAAGTCCATTAAACTGACTAACTGACCTGTCGTAACCTATTTTGTGAGTACAGTTTTCAGTAATTCACTAATTTACTGTGTAAATGTACTTTTTCTGCCAAAATAAATATATATTTTGGTCATTAAATAATCTAAGGCTTAAATTCATCCTAGTGACAGCTATAGGTAAAGATCACCTCAGTATGTCCATTAGAGAGAGCAAATATTAGATAATCAGTGATTTGAAAGACTTAATAGCACGTACTGAATTATTAAAAGTGCTACTTCTAAGATTAACCATGTAACAGAGCCTTTGGCTCTACAGCCTTCTGTTGAGTTGATAACACAAACTGAGTTGTTTTTTGAGTTAATAGTTGAGCCTATTAGGTCATTATTTTCCATTTGGCTAATGTGTTTGTGGAACTGTAACAAACAGCAGTATGATAGCTGCTAATTTAAATTAATTTGATTTACCAGCTTGTCCTGTGGCAATCTAAGGGACAATCATCATAAAAAATATGGTATGAAAACTGCTTTTAAAAAGTATGCTTGTGTATCATTTAAAATTAGCAAATTAAAAACATCAACGTGTGGAGATTAAATCAAAGAAAAGTGAAAGCAATGTCTTATTTTTCAATGATTAACATTTTGATAGCTTTGTGATAATGTTTTAAACAGTGTTATCATAATTCAGTTGTAAGTAATAAGCCTATATGTATCTAAATGAAGATATATTTTCTCATGATAATGAAATGATTATTAAAAACAAGACACAGAATTGTTCGTTGCTTTTGTCATTTTTATTTCAAGTGTAAAGACTTATCCTATTAATATTCTATTGGGTACTTTTTTCTAAAATGCATATTAAAAATATATATTATTAAAGTAGAAATATTATTAAATACATCACATCACATTGATTTTTTTAACATGTACTAACACACATAAAGCTAAAAACATTAGAAGCTAAATCAAATATATATGTGAGCTCACAGTGAGGTCTAGCAGTCTCTTCAGTACATCTCATCCTGACATCTTCTGTGACCTCTCGCTGCTCCTGGTAGTAGTCTGGGAGTAGTTGAAGAATCTACCCTTGTGGGCCACACTCCCGAGTGTGTGTGGCGGTGTGTGTTCTGGTGGTGTGTGTGGAAGGGCGTGACCCTGGTGTTGGGAATAAGCCGTACCCTCCAACTACGGCGGCCTGATTCACAACACCAGCTGACACACCCCACCCGACAGCTCCATCGCGCTCAGTTCTCCGGAAATACGGACGGACGCTTCACCTGCGGAGAACGTCCACACAACAGCAGCTGTAAGGTTACCAGCTCACACTTTACTGGCGCAGCATGAATGAATCCTGTTGGAACAGACACTGTCGGTAACATTCAGCAATTTACACTTGATTTGAAAGTCATTGTAGCCCTTTCATGCTACGTATCTGAGGATGACTAATGTGGCTGGAATTTTCCCTGCTCGGTTCTTGGTTTTTTGGGGAGAAATCATTTGGCAAGTCATTACCACAGTGTTGAAGATACGAAATCGCTTTCAAATAGAAGTGGAATCGCTTTCAGATACTGCTGGACAACTGAGGGGAGGGGGGGGGGGTGTTTCTGCTGTAGTGGTCTGCATCCTTCTGTGTGACAGGATGGACACAGTTAAGTGTCCAGCTCACCCCTTTAATACAGACAGCATCATTCATCCACCATTCCCTCATTCATCCCTCATTCATCCATCATTCCTTCATTCATCCATCATTCATCGTTCAACATCATGGCCATGTCGTTTTTTCTTGCTTCCCCAGAATTTGAGAGACCGGTGATACATAGATATACAGATAACGTACCCCTAAATGGAACCCTTTTCAGATCACTTACTTGTGATTAAGCGTGAGAAACAACACTGCATGGGTTCTTTCATCTATTTATGCATGTCCATCACTTCCTGTGCAAAATAAAAGCTTGAGCTCTGCCTGTACAAAATAAAAGCTTGAGCTCTGCTTATGCAAAGTGCCAGACACACTGTGGTCCCTCTTGCCTTTCAGCTAAATCACCATGTATAACAAATAGGTCTGGGCTTTGCAGCAGCAAACACACATTTCCTTAGTCTTTATATCTATTTAGCCATTTGCCTGCCTCATCTTTATCCACAGGAGGTCAATCCCTGTTAATTCCTGCACAGATGATCATGTCACAGCAGCATATGATATACAGGCAATACATTTTCCCTAATCCTATTTCATCAGATGCTCTGCCCTTTCTGTTCAGTGTAATGGTGACAAAGCCCACATGAGTGCTTTTGTGCTCAGAACTTCTTTATGGTTTCAATTAAAGGGTGTGAGAGGTCAGTGTGGGCTCTGGGGCGTCTGCCAATGTCCTTCAAACAAACAATGTCACCACATTATACTACAGCTATGGACACAAACGCACAGGCACGCATGCCAGGGTTTTACATGGAGGCATGCCAAACCACTAAATCAGCAACAGAGTGTTGTTTGTGTTGTGTTGTTTGTGTGTGTGTGTGGATCCGTTTGTGTAAATGTAATTGCATCTCTGTGTCAGAGGGACACATATGACACACCTGTTTGGGTAGACATGAATGAGTTGGACAGTGTAATCGCCCTGGTTGATGTACCTTGAGTTTAATTTTCAGAAATTCTCGAGGCCTCACAGGCACAGTGAATAGTTGTTATTAGGCCCTTCAGCCTCTTAAACTGTACACCATGCAGTTTAACACCGTGCTCTGGTGAGCCACTTCATCCCTCTGATACAGGATTTCTGGAGCTTAGGCCATGACTGAAACACCTGCTCCCTACTGAAACACCAGTCCCTACTGAAACACCAGCTCCCTACTGAAACACCAGCTCCCTAATGAAACACCAGCTCCCCACTGAAACACCAGCTCCCTACTGAAACACCAGTCCCTAGTAGGGACTGGTGTTTCAGTAGGGAGCTGTTGTTTCATTCAGTAGGGACTCCCTACTGAATGAAACACCAGCTCCCTACTGAAACACCAGCTCCCTACTGAAACACCAGTCCCTACTGAAACACAAGCTCTCTTCTGAAACACCAGCTCCCTACTGAAACACCAGCTCCCTACTGAAACACCAGTCCCTACTGAAACACAAGCTCTCTTCTGAAACACCAGCTCCCTACTGAAACACCAGCTCCCTACTGAAACACCAGTCCCTACTGAAACACGAGCTCTCTTCTGAAACACCAGTTCCCTACTGAAACACCTGCTCCCTACTGAAACACCAGCTCCCTACTGAATGAAACACCAGCTCCCTACTGAAACACCAGCTCCCTACTGAATGAAACACCAGCTCCCTACTGAAACACCAGCTCCCTACTGAAACATCTTCCTCTTCCTCACTTCCTCACTAGACTCGTCCCCAATGCCAAGGGTATACAGGCATCAGGGGTAAAGTAGCAGTCATAATCCTTCACACACATCCCAATATTATGCTATAGACAACAACAGAATTGAATGTAGAATATATACATGAAATGTTGTAAATACTGTAAATAGTTGTGGGAATTTGTGTCCCTCTGGTGTTATCCAGAGGGTGTCCTGTGCACTGATGCATGCATGTTCAAGTATTCACCCAGCATTAAGCTTAAATGACATATTCTGACCATTAAGCCATGGTCATGTGTTTTGAAAGTAAAAAAGAGAGAAAAGGTGAGTTTTTCTGTAGACTGTGAAATGTGTCAGCATTTTGCACTGGAATGCTAATGTGTCTTTAACCTCATGGAAAATATTTAAGCAAAAAGCCACCTGCAATTAAACCTCGACATTCAGTTGTACACATCTATAAACTACCAGCATGCAGGTTTGTGTATGCACATGTTTGTGCAAATGCGCCTGGACTGTGTGTGTGTGTGTGTGTGTGTGTGTGTGTGTGTGTGTGTGTGTGTGAGAGAGAGAGAGAGAGAGAGAGAGAGAGAGAGAGAGATTGAGTTTGACGGTCATTTGGAAGGAGAGGAGCTGAGTCTCTTATCAAACATCCTGCAGCTGTTGGAAACGAACTGCAGTGATAGAAAAAAAAGACAAAAAATAAAAGTGAAAAGCTGTCCAACCTTCACTCACACACTCACACACACTTAGTCACACACTTACACACTCACACACTCACCTGCTTGTGGTGACTCTTCAGGTGCAGAACTCATTCATAAATATTTTCTACAGATGGCATTTAATCTGGTCTTGATATAATTTATTTTACCCTATAGCATTTTCTTTTTGCAAACAGGTAATTTCTAAATAATATCTACTGCCATAAATAGAAGCTGGAATATATATAAATATAGGGATTAGCTAAATATAGGGATTTGCAAAGATATGTAAGATATACAAATATTTCACATTAGCAATATATATGCTAAATATGAAAAGATTTGGAAATGATTTCACTAAGCCTAACCCTAATCCTAAACATAACCCTAACCTTAACCTTAAACTTAACCCTAACCCTAACCACCTGTCTGCTCTGCTCTTACAGTGTGCAGAATTAAGAAGATGAGAATAAAAACTGATCACAACCCACCATTGCTATTTAGATTTTGACAAATGGTTATAGTTTATTTTAGATTTGAATGAGGAATGTATCTAAGCACTGAATAAATGCTGAAATAAAACATGGAGTCTGCACAGAGAATGCACAGGACCAGATGGGAATCCCAGTTCTGGGAACAGGGGACATTTGTTCTTGTATCTATAAGGATTCTTCTATATCACAGCAGAAGGCTGTTTGCTCATTAAGGACCAGAAAAGCCTTGTGACGAGCTACTGGTCTGAATCAGACTGCATGCATTAACCAGTTCCTCTGTGAGCAGACTGAAGCAGCATGCACACACACACGCACGTCTGTCTGACGGCCCTGTGGACTATACAGCGAACACACAGCCGACAGTTACGGTCCCTCCAGAACGCCTGCTATACAGACTGATTGTACCACATGCTCTCTTTGCAACATGACACAAATATCTCTCTCTCTCTCTCTCTCTCTCTCTCTCTCTCTCTCCCTCTCTCTCTCTCACACACACACACTCTCTCTCCTTTATTCCAGAAGTTTCTCTAGTAATCGCAAGGCCAAATCAGTCATTTTCCTGCTAGGCTTTCTCTCTCTGCCATAACTGTGTCAGTCTGCATGGCCTCCAGGAACAAAATGGCCACCTTTCCTTCCTGGCATATGCTGCGATTCTCAGTAGAAATATTAATGAGTGTAAAATATCATAAGAATCTCCACATTAACTTCTGTGGGGGGAATGGCAGGGGAGGAGCAGGTGAACACGATTCCTGCGTAGGGTTGGAGCTGCGTCTCCCCAGAGCAGCTTATTCTAGGCCTGGTTGTGCTGCTGTCTGTCACTCGTTGTGTATTTGTGTTTTTGGCAGGCGTGGCACTGCAGCAGAGAGAGCGGGGGGAGGGAGGGAGAGAGATATATAGAGAGAGATAGAGAGAGAGAGAGAGAGAGAGAGAGAGATCTGCCCTCTGCTTTGAGCTCTGACCATTTGGCTCTGTTGGCCCTGTGCAGCATGACTAGACACGTACACAAAGACCAGCCAGGAGGACGATGGAAAGATGTTGGACGGAAGAGCGTGCGTGAAAAAGAGGAAGGATTGTTTAAGCTCAAGCAGTAGCGCCCCGAAACCCCAAATGCAAAAATTATAGTTTGAACTAAAATGGTGTTTGAACTAGAACTCAAAATAGATGTACGTGTCATTAAAATTATCGACTAAAAAGCCAAATAAATATCAAACAATGGAGTGTCTACATTTTTGCATGTAAATGAATGAATCTCGTTAAGGTAGACTGACAGATATGGCACCTCCTCATTGGACAGCCCAACCATCTCAAGTTTTATGCCCAATGTAGGAAGAATACACAACTGCTAAGTACGCTGTTGCCATTTAGCACAATCACTGCATCTAGCATATTGATCTGGAGGTAAAAAGCAGCTTACATGCTCCACAGTGGGTCTTGCTGAAGCCAGCAGACACGGAGCGAGAGCAGCCCGTCACGGCGCATTCGGAAGTCCATTAAAACTTTGCTTTTCTTAATTAGCCATGCCAAGATTATAAGCTCCCCTGTGGTCTCAGCAAAATCTGCAAGTCATTCTGCAGTCGCCACCCCCACCGACCCCATCAATTTCACCATGGGGGGAAAAAAAACCCACACCATCTGATTCTACTGTCTTAAGACGCATATTAAATGATAACATCTGTAATACGTGAGGGCCCCGTTCTGACTGACAGCTGGGTGAAGACACAAAAGGCAAGGAAGCTAACGTGGAGGGTGTTGTTACATCACCCAAACATGAACACAACACCATACACCATTAAATCATATGTAATGATTAGCAATTATGGCAGGCAATGGAGTGCTAAATATGTCAGAAATGATGTTATATCTGCACTGATTTCTCCACACACTGTGCCTTTGTCACGTTTTTTAAGATGTAAAAAATCGGTTTTAAATAGGTATTCGTTTAAATTGACCCAAAACTGTCCTAAAAGGTATTTGCAAATACATGTATTTAAAGGTTCATTGGTTTAGCTGGTAGTTTGTGCTACATTCATCAGCTGTTTATAGCCCCATCTTAAAATCTCGTATTTAAAAATGACTGTCATTGAAAATAAATGTCACGACAGTTTTATTTATGTACAAAAGGGTGCATGTTTAAATCAGTATGTCTCTTCTTTAAACTGATACATTTGGGATGATTTCATTACTGGTTAATATTATGAATATCAATATAGACAAATTAAACATTATTGAAGCAAGTAAATTAATAACCATAGATATTAATTTTGCCAAATGAGTCATTCACAACATTGAACATGCAGTATGGACATTGATAAATAACCTTATGAGTAGAACAAAAAGCTTTTCATGAGTGTGTTGGAAAATCCAAAACTGTAATACAAAACTGTTTTGCCACTTAGCATCTCCGGCAGAAGCATAATTTACTTCACCACTGTCACCATATATCACCTGACATGGCTTAACTGCTAACATTTTAAAGAAAGTTTGTAAAAAATGTAATGAAAGTGGGGGGGGGGGCTCCTCCAACAGATGTCTGAACAGTTGAAATAAGTAATGGTATGCCTTCCAGATACTGAAGAGGAAAACCCCCTTTACTCCATCAAAGCAGACTGATTTAGTTCAAGTTGACTAAAGGGTTCATGGTGTATTTGACTGATGGAAGTGTGAATACAACAGAGAGCAGGAGAGTGAGTGAATGAATTAAAGGCAACACGCTGGTTGTGCTGTACGGCCTGAAAAGTCCTGTTAGCACACCAGAGCTACTCCCTCAAAACACCTACCCTCCCCTTCCATCCCTCCCCACACACACACACACACACACACACACACACACACACACACACACACACACACACACACACACACACACACACACACACACACACACACACACACACACACACACACACACACACACACACTTCACTGAGAACCCAAAGCACAAATGATTTCTGGAAGACTTGAGGGGGAGAAAAAGAGAAAAACTAGGAACAAGAGAGAAAGAAAAACACACACAAAAACACACACACACACACACACACACACACACACACACACACACACACACACACACACACACACACAGAGCCGGAGTGGCTAATCGGGAGATTCGGGAGGATTCCCGATGGGCCGGCTCATGTCAATCTTTAGTTTGGGCCGATTGGGAGGGAAAAATAATTTTGGGCTGGATTTGGGCATGAAACTCCTGGGCTGAAAAAGGGGCTCACTCCGGCCCTGCACACACACACACACACACACACACACACACACATGAACACACGCATGCACTCACACACACACACACACACACACAGAGGCACACACGGACACACACATGCGCGCACACACAACCACACCCACACACGCACACATACATACACACGTGGCCATTCTTGTACCTGTCAAGATACACAAAGCGAAGCGGAGGCTTCAATAGAGATTGCAACAGATTGTTAAGACTGTATTGCAAAACCAATACAAGCTTGTTGGATTATAATTAATATAAAAAGGACAATATATAAATAGATAATTAATCAAATATTTCATTATATTTTTAAACCATTAAATACAAACACGTATATTACAGACATTTCAGGCTTTGTAATAGGTCTGATCTTTTAGGCTACTGAATATCTCCTCTGGAAATTCAAATATGACATGTAAACATGCAAACCCCAATGATTATTCAGGGATTAGAATGAAATTAATTACCAGACTATAATTTACAGTTGAAATTGAATGTAAATTTAACATTTGGTATTTGGTTAACTTAAAACATCCAGAACTCATAGATGACTCAGGCTAACATTTATCACTTTAATCATTTGTTTTTTATTGATAAAATGATTTTTTATTATGTTAATATAATGTAACTATGTAGTATATTCTCTAAAGGAAGGGACACATTATTCCTAGAGACTGGTGTTGTAGAGTCATGACCATATTATAGTTTTTATTATGTCACTTTATTATGTCCATCTACACCTTAGACTGTAAGACCGAAGTGAATCCTGCTCGTATAAGAACAGTTTAATTTCCGTCTTTTACTCCAGTCAAGCAGGGCTCTGTGATGCTAGAAATGTATATCACATCACTTTAAAAAAGAGAATGTTTAAATATTGTGCAATAAACTGTGATTAGATTCAAGGTTTGCTGAGTAGTGAATAATGATGTTGACGGTAAGTCTAATAAGGTGAGAGCAGTTTAGGAGAGTTGGAATGTTACCGTATGGATGTGGATGAGAAGGTTCAGCCTGTTTCACACACTCATCATCGTCCTGCTGCAATCAAAACCAAACATGAACATGACATTTTAGGTTTTCAAGGAAAAAATCGGAGACATAGCAATTTGATAGCGTGATAATAAAGAGAAAAATAAGCGATGTGTAAATGAAGTTATTTTCAGCGCTGTGTTTGGTTGGAATATTGTGAAGTCATCTCCACTGAGCTGTCCTGTATCCGCAGTGTTCGCCATAGAGGTGGATGTTGACAGCTAATCAGTTAAATTCAGCTGATTTTTAAAAACGTTTTAGAAACACGAAATAGGAGATTTCATATAAAAAATACAAATGCACACACACACACACACACACACACACACACACACACACACACACACACACACACACTTCACTGAGAACCCAAAGCACAAATGATCTCTGGAAGACTTGAGGGGGAGAAAAAGAGAAAAACTAGGAACAAGAGAGAAAGAAAAAAAAATGAAAGGAGTGAAAGGCGTGGGTAAAGTGACAGAAGTGTAAAGAAGGGATGATGAATAAGAGGAGAGGAAGATGAAGCATGATGTCTCTCGTGTGGGGTTGTAGTCTCCTCGGCGTGGAGAAGGGTGGACAGCGAACGGAAGTCTTTCACACAGGTAATAGTGTCATTAATCAGGCAGCTGGGGCCCGGGATCATTATCAGATGTAAGCCATGTCATTATGCTCATTGATTGGGCTGAAATATTCTCCTGCTGTTCTGGCCCCACTCAGACTGGTTCCGGTCCAATTGTTTATTAATTGATTAGCAGATTGAAAGAAGAGAACTGACAAACTAGGCCTAGAGTAATTCTCCCTTTAGCAGGACTGCTCGAGCTGGTTCAGAAGGAGGGAGGGGAGGAACTCTTTAAGATGGATAAAGATGCACATTCCCCGCAGAATGCTCATGATTTGTCATCATGAGATATGGGGTGATAAAGTGACCCGTCTTATCATTAATGGCCACGAGCAGGAAGTGATGGGCTGGTGATGTGTTTGTGGAAGAGGTGTTCTCCAAGCCTCAGTGCACCTGCTCGGAAGTCACAAAGTGCATCTACAGGTGGAAAAGTAAATCTAAGTGTATATTGTTATATTTATATAATACATAATACAACTAGTTGTCATATCCTATCATTTAGCTCAACAGTGAGGAAATTTAGCAAACCCGCAATAGCTCTGAATGAAAAGAAACCTCCTCAAAATTAGAGTTTCCTCAAAATTGGCACGTAATATAGCACTGCTGGCAATTAAAGTTTAAGTTATGTGCAAGTTTTTTTTTTCCCCCAGCATGATCTATAGACTGATTTTGTAATGTGTGGGGCAGTAATGAATTTAGTTCAGACATCGTTTGATGAGGTTAACTATATTGGAGATGTAAAATAAAATCATCGACTAGCCTGTCACTATAAATATATGCCAAGTGACCTTATCAGACTGTAATAGGGTCAGGGCAAAAATATAAATTTTTAAAAGATTTTATAGTCACCTCAGCAAGTTGGGGTTCCAACACTCCATAACTTTGTTTTATAAATGAATGAAAATGTATTTATTTTTTTATTTTTAAACTGTATATAAATGGAAGTACTGTGTACATGTTTAAATAAAGCCTACAAAAGAAACACATCCGGCCAACTGGACTAAGATAAAAGCATATCAGTCCACAACCTCTCAAAATTAGGATGGGAAATTGGGTCAGTCAAAAAGGAAACATTAATTTTACAGAATTATTGTAAAGCCTTGGGACATAGACCAAATGATTGCCGGCTGTTCCAAAAAAACACACAGAAATATAGCTCACCATACAGACTAGGCCAAATGTCCATACAGAAACATTCACATGCACACACACACACACACACACACACACACACACACACACACACACACACACACACATGCGCGTGAGGTCCTCAGTGCAGTTTTGTCAATAATTTTTAAGATATAGAATAAATAAGCTTTGTGTTCAGAAAATCTTAAAGTAAATCCCTAAAAAATTAAACATTGCGCGTTAATTTAAAAATCTCCGAATTACCTTTTTTTTCGGTCTCTGAGGAATTAAGGAATTTAACCAACTCTGAAGCAAGATGTGGCGTCAAGTCTAACGATATGGGACACTCGGGCTAGTCTAGACCTAGACCTGTCTAGCGTTTACAACGTGACTGGCAGGACCACGTGCAGTACCGCTCCTGTTACCATGGCAGCGGAGGAGAGCGATGCCACACCTGTTACGCATGAGCAGAACAGCTGCGGGCCATGAGTGACCCGTACAGACAACGGCGTCCGTGCTTACTGCGTCAAAACGCCCTCGCATCCTGTCAGAACTGAGATGCTGACTTGTGTATCTCAAATTAACGTGAGAGAGTTTTTCTTTTCCCCCAAAATGTTTCTTCAGTCGCAAATTAAGCAACGGTAAATGTCGACTCAGATAGCGGCTGCGTTACTTTCCCTCTCAAGGGACTGTTTTGTTTGTTTGTTTTTTTTTTTTGCATGCAGGATATTTGGGGAAACGACTGAACGTTCAAACCCATTTTGTCAAGGTTACAGTGACCGGAAGCATGCAAATGTATGCACATCTGAGCGCGATGGCTGTGAAATACAACGGGAGGATATGCTTGCCTGCACCAACCAGAACGCCGATCGCAGAACTTTTGATACCAGCTCAAAAATAGTTTGAGGATGAATGTGTATTGGACTAAGGTTCTGCGGAGTGTCCTTGCCGTAATTGCGTTCATTGTAGAACCTGTAGTGCCTTTGAGAGCTCACACCCACACGTTGGGTTGCCTGATAACTTAAATTACTTAAATTCTTTTGTCAGTCCGATTAGGCAGTCCGGTCCTCTTTTGAAAGCCCGCAAATATGGAAACGCTGGAAAGAGAACAATCGCTTAATTCGCTGGAAACGTGTGAATTTCTACATTAGCTTGGACAAAAAGGCCCAGATTTTTGTCACTGCTATCGCTTTGCTTTCTACCCGCACTATGGTTTGGGTAATGTGTCTATATTAGTCTAGAGAGAGCTTGATTGTGTTGTGCTGCATTGTGTTGTATTATTCTAATTTTACTATACCTGTGGGGCCCACAACCAGTTTCTGGACTCACAGGGAGGTTAAATCTCTCTCTCTCTTTCTCGCTCTCTCTCTCTCTCTCTTTCTTTCTCTCTCTCTCTCTCTCTCTCTCTCTCTCTCTCTCTCTCTCTCTCTCACACACACACACACACACACACACACACACAAACAAGAGAGCTAAATGCTGTATAAGACGCTGTGCATTTGTAAGGATGTTAAATTCAGCTCCGGAAATTCCTCAGGCTCCTAGTCTTCCCCAGCATGGATACACTCTGAGAAATACTTTTTAAAATCTTAAATGTAGATTGCTACTCTTTTACCAGAAACTAAATGATAATCTTGATAATCTGTAAGAGGGAAATTATAGTGCATGTGTGTAAAGCTGCAAACTCTTTTTCAGAGGCAAAATGGCTGATATCAGTACTGTATTTAGAAGCAAGTCTCTATGTGTTCAGAGGCATAGAGTCAATTTTGCCTGTCTTTCATGTATTCTGCATTAAAGTGTGCAAACGGTAGCGATAATAACGGTATATTTGTGAATAGTATGTTTGGAGTCAAGGGGAAGAAAATGTGAAGCAGGACCAGCAAACGTAAAAGTGCTGACACTCTGGGAGTTTGTGGCTGGCAGCAGAAATCTCCCGGTGAGAAGGTAGAGGAGTGAAATCCATTTAAGAGAGCCGCGGGCAGGAAGGCTGCCATCCTGCCTCAAGAAGAGCCCCAGAAAGGTAGTGCAACAAGCAATGGGTACGCCGCTGCAGTTCCCTCCCCTTCCTGTGGTGGCGCTGTGTTTTTTGTGGCGCGGCTGAGGCGAGCCTGTGATCAGCTGTGGTTGAGCAGCGCCCGGCCTGGTGTGAGTCGCAGAGGGCGTAAACTCTCCGCTGACTCACTGCAGCGCGGAGCTACGCGGCAGACGCTGTGAGAGACAGCAAGGAGACCCTCTCAGGATGATCGATGGTGCTGAAGCAGGTTTTACAACAGCTACTTACCAAAATCTTTCCTCAAAATCAGTAACACGCGGGACTGGTGGGGGCGGGTGGGATGTTAAATGCACTGTGAGCATTTTATAGCAATCAAGTGAGTGAGTTCCTTCCTAAAGGGGATCTCAATATTTATCCTCCATTCTCTGACAAATATCAATTATTCCCATGACATGCAAATGCAAAACACAAACATACAATTATGACTTATTATTATTATTTTTATATAATTTCTCATCAAAAGGCTCCACTGATTTAGTCTCATTCCTGACTTCAAATTCTCAGGGCACAAAATGGCAGCCAAAGACGCATATAAGCGTCTTCTAAATGCCGTAAATGTATAAGCGCTAGAGACATGTACTGCCAGAGACATGCACGGCTAGAGACGCATATTGCTAGAGACGCACACTGCTAGAGACGCGCACTACAAGAGCCGCGCACTGCTAGAGAGACGCACTGCTAGAGACGCGCACTGCTAGAGACGCGCACTGCTAGAGACGTGCACTACTAGAGACGCGCACTGCTAGAGACGCGCACTGCTAGAGACGTTTACTAGAGACGCGCACTGCTAGAGACGTTCTACTAGAGACGCGCACTGCTAGAGAGACGCACTACAAGAGACGTGCACTGCTAGACATACTGCTAGAGACGAGCAATGTTAGAGACGCGCACTGCTAGAGATGCATACTGCTAGAGACGTGCACTGCTAGAGACACAGACTACTAGAGACGTGCACTGCTAGAGACGTTCTACTAGAGACACGCACTGCTAAAGACGCGCACTGTTAAAGACGCGCACTGCTAGAGACGCGCACTGCTAGAGACGTTCTACTAGAGACACGCACTGCTAGAGACATCCACTACTAGAGACGCACACTGCTAGAGACGTTCTACTAGAGACACGCACTGCTAGAGACGTGCACTACTAGAGACACACACTGCTAGAGACGTTCTACTAGAGACGTGCACTACTAGAGACGCACACTGCTAGAGACGTTCTACTAGAGACACGCACTGCTAGAGATGCGCACTATTAGAGACGCACACTATTAGAGACGTGCACTATTAGAGACGCGCACTACTAGAGACGCGCACTACTAGAGACGTGCACTGCTAGAGACGCGCACTGCCAGAGACATGCACTGTTAGAGACGTGCAGTACTAGAGACGTGCACTACTAGAGACGCGCACTATTAGAGACGCACACTGCTAGAGATGAGCACTGCTAGAGCTCTGATTAAATGTCGGTTATTCACAGAGCCAAATGAAGAGTTAACAGTAACGTGAACAAACAGCGTATATGAAAAGTTCAGCTAATATGCTCAGAAAATGCATGTCCAATACTGGGAGCTACACCCTCACATTCAGGAAGGTTACTGAAGGGCCAAGCACAGTGTTTCTAAGACACACTAATATCTCTTACACCACCACAGGCTTGATGAGCCACTCTTATTGTAGGTGTGACTCTTTTCATTGCTCATTGTGATTCCAGAATGGTCATTTCTGGTGCACAGATAAAAAAACAAATTTTTTTGAGAATTAACATATGTATTAATAAATATGTTGACATTTATCACTTTACATATACATGCATTCTTAAAATATTCTGATTGCATGTTTAAACATGTACAAAAATCAACAAATTTACCATGATTTAAACAAATACTTAATTTAAACTAACAAATACTGCAGAGGACTGTGGGAAATGTAGTCTCACATCATGATCATGATCCACATCGAACCATATCACAATTACCAAGACACCTGATATCAGTGAAACCGAATCAATAAAACCAGGTTATGCATCTTAGTGCTAAATTCCCAAGTCTTTTTTATCTCAGGGTCTGTGTCACAATGAATCAGCATTTTCACAGAACTACATGCCCTTTTTGTGAGGGCTAGCTTTGCTAAAAAAATTTAAAAGAATTTCAAAGAATATGTATCCTCAGATATTTTTATATGGATTTATTCTATTACAAAGAACCCTCTGATATCCTGTGGTATGTAATAAATAACATACAGTATAGACCATCTTTGTGTGTAGAGACAGAAGTTCAGGGCTCAGAGCTCTACACTAGAGATGGAAGAAACATTGGCTCTCTGACTGGAGCCTGCTGTGAGAAACAAACACAGACCAATAGCTCATACACACATATTACTTCTTTAAACAAATCATCTGATGAACAAATATCTGTCCCTACCACAAGACAGAGCTCAACCCAATGATGACCCAACATTTGCTGGACTTTATTAGTGGGGATACGTCTTTGATATTTAGATAGAAACGTGTGGATACCATGCAATGTAAAGTGCCTCACAGGGAAGAACAATGACAGAAGACAGACGGACGGAGAAGACAGGGCAGTGGGGTAGGCCCAGAGACTCCTCACAGTCCCTGAGCACAGAGGACCGTGGACATGGCTGTGTACGTTATACATGGACCCACTGACCGTCCATGTGTAATTACAATGACACACTGAGTGAAATTCAACAGTTTAATTCAAACACGAAACCATGAGGTCTAGAATTAGTCATTATTGAATATTTAAAATGATTAAATTTGTCAATACGTAGAACGCATTATTACAGTTGTGATCAAATTTATTCAACCCCCACTGAAATAAAGTGTTTTGGCCAGTTTGACATTGATTTTGATCATTTCAGTCATCTTATTTACAATTATATCAAAGAGGCACTTATAAATTAGACAAACATAACATAATATTTATGATGGAATAACCACAAATGTCTTTACTGTGCTCACATCATTATCAGTTTTATTCAACCCCCTAGTGACATTATTTTTTAGTACTTAGTACAACATCCTTTTCCAGTTATGACAGCTTTCAAGCGTGAAGCATAGCTTGACACAAGTGTCTTGCAGCGACCTATGGGTATCTTAGCCCATTCTTCATGGGCAAAAGCCTCCAGTTCAGTCACATTCTTAGGCTTGCGCACTGCAACTGCCTTCTTTAGGTCCCACCAGAGGTTCTCAATTGGATTTAAGTCTGGTGATTGCGATGGCCACTCTAGAATGTTCCAGCCTTTCATGTTCAACCATGCTCTAGTGGACTTGGATGTGTGCTTCCGTTCATTGTCCTGTTGGAAGGTCCAACGTCTCCCAAGCCGCAGGTTTGTGACTGACTCCATCACATTTTCCTCCAAGATCTCCTGGTACTGAAGGGAATTCATGGTACCCGGCACACGTTGAAGCTTTCCTGTACCATTAGAAGCAAAACAGCCCCAAAGCATAATTGACCCCCCGCCATGCTTCACAGTAGGCAAGGTGTTCTTTTGTTCATAAGCCTGGTTCTTCCTTCTCCAAACATAGCGCTGGTCCATTGTCCCAAACAGTTCTAATTTAGTTTCATCTGACCACAGTACACTGTTCCAAAACCTTTGTGGCTTGTCCACATGACTTTTGGCATACTGCAGTCGACTTTTCTTGTTCTTTGGAGTCAGCAAGGGGGTGTGTCTGGGCGTTCTGGCATGGAGGTCTTCGTTATGCAGTGCGCGCCTTATTGTCTGAGCTGAAACTTTAGTGCCCACATCTGACAGGTCTTTTTTCAGTTCCTTAGCAGTCACGCGGGGATTTTTCTCCACATTACGCTTCAGGTAGCGCACAGCAGTCGCGGTCAGGATCTTCTTTCTGCCACGACCAGGTAACGTTTCCACTGTGCCCTTTAACTTGAACTTGCGAATGATACTTCCGATAGTGTCTCTTGGAATATTTAACAACTTCGCAATCTTTTTATATCCATTGCCGTTCTTGTGAAGAGCAATAACCTTTTCTCTTGTCTTCTGGGACCATTCTCTTGCCTTCACCATGCTTGGAAACACACCAGTAGATGTCTAGAAGGAGCTGAGTATCACAGTCCTTTTAAATCTGCCTAATTGGTGCTTATCATGCTTGATTGCTGCTCGTTGACATCCACAGATGTTTTCAATACCTGATGGAAAACACTGGAATGAACCTCTGTTCTTAGGAGTGGTAGTCGTAAAGGGGTTGAATAATTGTGTCAATGAAGAAATCACAAAAAGGCCATTTAATACTTTATGACAAAAAAAATTGATGCTATCTTAGTTGCATTTAGTTCTTTAACAAGTCCTTGTAAGATTTCATTATGAACACAATTACAAATGTGCACTGAATTCCATAAAACCCTTCGCAGCATTGGGGGTTGAATAAATTTGATCACAACTGTATATGTTACAGAATAAATAGAATACATTGAGACATTTGTATAGACTACCGTATTTGAATAGTTACAATTAAAGCAAGTTTAAACATCTAGTTCAGCAAATCTACAAAAATAATCAGATCACCTCCTAAGATTTTATTTGCAACATGCAAGTAACGTTACCTAAAATCCTTTAATGATGTTTTCATGTTAATTAAAAAAATAAACTATTAAGAAAAAAATTAATGTGTTATATTCACCCAACGGAGAGAGCTGAAGAATGGATAAAGGGCTTACCTTTCCTTAGCATTAGCATATAGAAGCCTTGCACACACACTCCCACAATCCCTCTCACACACGCACAGGCAGCCAGACAAGAGAGACCATCATTGTTCTCAGCTAACTCCTCCCACACAAAGCTCACCCAGTACGTGTAGAGATATGCAGGAGCAACAGAGTGTGCGCACGCATGGACTCACACGCGCGTGTGCGGACGCTCGCACGCTCACACACACGCTCACACACACACACACACACACACACACACACACACACACACACACACACACACACATGAACACACGCATGCACTCACACACACACACACACACACACACACACACAAATGTGTACATGGCAACATGCAAGCCTTCACACAAAGAATCCCAGAATCCCAGTGAGAATCCAGTGCAATCATATGATGTGCACACGTGTCTGAGCATGTATACGTATTTATGAGTGTGTGTGTGTGTAAATGGTCAGAGGGCTGGAAGAAACAGGAAGCGGACAGAGGAAACACTACAAGCCGCCACCCTGACAGTCATTAAACATAAGTAGATATAGAACACATCTGTTTTACGAGACCCTGGGGGGGGGGGACAAATTCCCCAACCCACCCTAAAAATACAAATTCCCTGTCCACCCCCAATTCTCTCTCTCTATCTCTCTGTCTCTCTCTCTCTCTCTCTCTCTCACACACACACACACATACCATTTGCATTATTAATAACTCTTAATGGTGCCATTATATGGAAGAGAGGCATTGCTGTTTTAACATGAATAAAAGTCAGAATCCATGAGATAAAGAGATTCTTATTTGTGCTAATATATTTTTTATTTTCTTTCATTTTCCATTGTCTACTGTTCACATACATATAGGAAATTATGAGAAAAATGGTGTATTTTACCAGCTAAAACAAGAATTTTCATTCGATCCATAGGTGGCCAGCCCTAGTTATAGACCCACTCTTTATTTAAATGACATTTTGCCAAACAGTAATGACACCTTTGGGGAACTGGGTAGACATAAAGCTGTAGAGGTATAAAGATGCTGAGAAATGCGTTGGACAGAATGTACAAGAATGTCCTTGTCCTTGTGACACATTTCATGGCACAGACTAAGTTGCCTCAATACAGCACAGAGATGGGGGGGGGGTGGTTTAGATACAGAAATGAGTGGCTAATTCCAGCACACAAACCCAATCGATGGGAGAGATGGGAGAGAGGGCCGGGCTGGGAGGATGAGAGGAGAGAGAGAGAGAGATACAGAGGAAGAGATAGAGACTGAGCAGGTGGGGTTGTCTCCTTAATGACGGCTCACCACAGCTATTCTGCATTTCATTTTGAAGAGCTTTTGTCTCATATATGCGCTATTATGTCACCAAATGGAATGTGGCAAAATGTTCTCCCCAAAATTGACAACAATAATACTAATTTATTAGTAAAAACAAGTGCTACTTTAACTTCCACAAAGACTCTTTTTTTTTACTGACTTTCAGTGACTACTGATTGCATCTGATTTCTTTAATTTGTGATATTATGGAAATGCATTTGCTATCACGTTTCAGTATAGCAAACTGCTCCACTTTTCAATATAGTTCAACCATGTTTGAGGAGGGTTAACTTTCAAGTGTGTTTGATCATAGCTATAAATAAAGGATATGAATTACTATCACATTATTCACACTGAAGTCTTGAACTGTGTTGTGTAACACTGAATAATGTCAGTCTAGTTTAAGTAAAGTAGTATGCATGCATAAGTGGAATTATAAAGTATATATGCATTAAATTATATTTATTAACCTGGAAAAAATAAACATCTGCTGGAAAATACTTTCTGAATGAATCAAAAACAAATACTCCTTTAGTACGTACACACACACACACACACACACACACACACACACACACACACACACACACACACACACACACACACAGTTTGCACAGAGCAAAAAAGAAAAACAAAAAACAAATACGTTGAATTATGCTCATTATAAAATCTAATTAATTTGCCTCTAAACTGCCTTTGTTACCGGCTCTGGCCTAGAGAACAAAGGGGGAGAATCCCCACACACTCCCCACACACTCCCCTCCTGCCCCCACACACCAGCCGCACCTCCACGTACAGAGAGCACGTCTCCCACCCGACGCTCCCTGTCACTCAGCCACAGACTGTGGACAGAACCTGCACCACAGCCATTTTGTGACCGGAGAGCTGGGGAGGGGGAAGGTTCTGCCCCCTGAAGCATCTCACTGCCAATATGTCACACGGCAGCACAACACATGCACAATGGTGCGGACCAAAGCTCTCAAATGAACTACTTTATACAACGGCATCTTCCGTTAGTTAAGAAACACCTAGTGTGCCAATCAAGGTCATGATTAAATTATAGCTATACTACACTGTGTATATACTATATACTGTGTATTTGTTTTCGAACATATATTGCTGGGGTGGATTAAAAGCTTCATTCATTAATTCATCAATAAGATTCTAAATGTGTGAATCAGTTTGATTCTGGGGAGCCCTTTGGCACTGTGTAAGTGTGCTGTGTTTTAATGTCGCTCACAAGCCAGCAGGGCAGGGCAGTTGTTGGGGCAGTTCAAACAGAGCTCTACTGCTGCTGGACTTCAGGGCACAGGAGAGGTTAAAACGCTGCCCGACAGTCTGCCGTAGGGCTGTGCACGGCACCACACCCAAAAGCGCTGAGTGTAAATGCTACCACACACAGGCTGTAACGTTGCTCGGCAAATGCATTGAGACGCTTTCCGTATGCACACACACACACACGTCTGATCTTATCTTTCTATCTCTGATCACACACACACGTGTGTGTGTGTGTGATCAGAGATAGAAAGATAAGATCAGACTTACTGTCTGAATACGGCAGGCTTCCACACAACATTAAAAAGCTCCATAAATGCCATTAAAAGTCTTGACTGCTGTCCATAAATCATCTGTGATTGGCTCACTGTGTGTCACGTCTGAATAAAATGCAATGTGTAATCATTTAGATGAAATGTTATTTAACAGCCGTGATCAAGATACACGTACATGTTATATATGCTGCACCAGCCATGTACCGGCAGCTGTATTTATTTAAGTGCGTTTAGAAGCATTGACCCATTTTCACAGAAAATTTGAAAGAGGCGTCTTACAATATCATAGACGACGTGATTTTAAAATGCAGCAGGTATTTTCACCCATAATCATTCATGATGAAGAAAATTTGGTCACTGGAACCCCTCTGAAACTGATTTTGATTGGTCACTGGAAAATATCCCCACTTAGACTGATTTTGATTGGTCAGTGGAATATATCCCCACTAATTTTGGGCAGTGCGCTTTAATGTGTTCATGCAATTGTGTAGCATTACATACCAGTCTAATGTATGCAGAATGCAGTGTAATAACGTTGCGTATGCATGTTGTAGTGTGGCTGTGTGGTTGTGTAGTGCTTTAGTAGTGTGCTAGTAGACTGGTGTACCACAACAGAGTGCAATGCTACAATAAGATGTGTTGGAGTTCAGTTGTGTAGTCTAGCAGTGTGTTTGTATTGTGGACATTTTGAAAAAAATCAACAAGAGAGCAAACTCATTCAGCGCAGGTGTAAAGACGTCTTACATATGTTCACCTTGCAGGCAAACGCACACTCACGCATACACACACACACACACACACACATTAACGTACACATATACACACACACACACGCATACACTAATAAATTTATGTATGCATTCTGAGCAGACATGTTTTCACGCACGAAGGTAAAGGGTTCTTACTGTCACTTTCTATGGGAGATATCCTGATTGTGAGGTGAAATCTGTGTCACCCCAGCAGAGATCTACCCTAGAGCACGAACACCTGACCAGACCTGAGCTCCACCACACCCATCACACTAAACCTTCACGCTACTAGTCACCAGACACCACTAACCGTGGAACCAGGAAGGACAAATTAAATGGAACTGATTTCCTATGGAACATCATTGACCCTCCGAGGTATTATTCAAAATACGACTGATGAACAACTCAGAGCATCATGGGCAGTGAGATGTTTTCTATCCGAGTGTTGCTCCCAGAACCAGACAGATTGGTCTCCTCTAGACATTAGAACAGAATTCAAGATGGCTGGAACCAGGACTACCACTACCACACCTAACCTCAGATCTCCAGAGTATGAAACACTCCACTTCCAGTGTGGAAGTCTGACAGTCAGTCTTCATCTATAACAGTCATGGTCTTCTTTATGAATAACTCTTCTTACTATCTAGTACAAACCATTCTCTGCATTTCTCACCGTTTCTGGGGCCCTGCACTTTGTAAGTCCTTCTTCATTTGTAAATCATTCTGTAAACAAAAACCTCTCCGAGACTCTGATCAGTGTCATCCTAGCTTCCATGTCTCAGTCTGAGAGTCCTGAGTGTGTGTGTGTGTGTGTGTGTGTGTGTGTGTGTGTGTGTATGAGTGAGTGTGCGTGTGTGTGTGTGTGCGCGTGTGTGTGTGTGTGTGAGTGAGCGTGTGTGTGTGTGAGTGAGTGTGCGTGTGCGTGTGTGTGAGTGAGTGTGCGTGTGTGTGTGTGTGTGCGTGTGTGTGTGTGTGTGTGTGAGTGAGCGTGTGTGTGTGTGTGTGTGACTGAGCGTGTGTGTGTGTGTGACTGAGTGAGTGTGCGTGTGTGTGAGTGCGTGTGTGTGAGTGCGTGTGCGTGTGTGTGAGTGCGTGTGCGTGTGTGTGAGTGTGCGTGTGCGTGTGTGTGTGTGTGTGAGAGCAGCTGAATCCAAGTGTGCACTGATCACATTTGCAGTGGGTCTAGGGCTCCTACGTTCAGGTTCACCATACAGACTGGGAGTCAGGGGTCACTCTTTGACTCCAGGCTTGTGCAGGGATTTCAGGACAGTATATGAAACTGATTGCATGCAGCGAAAGGCTTGCGATGCCCGAGTTTTGAGGGTTTTTTGTTATATTTTGATACAGACAGCGAGCTAATTGCTGCAAGGAATCTTAGCTATAAGGAATCTATAAGGAATGTCCCAGACTATCTTCTCCACAGGTAGGGTTACAACTGTTCAGGTGCTCTTAACTCTGTATGGTGCTTGACAGCGTGGTACAATACAGTAACACCATTTAGCAGGGCATGCAGTAGAAAGCTGAGGAGCAGCATGTTTGACTGGGACAGCCAACCCTGTCATGCTCAGTACTGAAGTGTGCAGAGAGGTTCCTAGCAGAAAAGGCCCAACGGACCTCAAGCGTGGGAAAATACATAGATACATATGCAAAAAGATGTAGCGCATGTGTGTGTGTGTGTGTGTGTGTGTGTGTGTGTGTGTGTGTGTGCATGCTCCCGACACTTACCCTCAGATGCCCTGGTGGTCTCAGCAGACAGTGGCGTTGATTGTCCTACAGCTTCCACTAGCTTTTTCTTTCTGATTGCATCTCTCTGTTTCTCTCTCTCTCTCCCTCCCTCTCTTTCTCTGTCGCTCTCCTCTCACACACTCACACTCTTCAGGAGCATCAGCTCGGTAGCCTCACCCTGGCACAGAGAGTGGCGAGGCACATGGGAGGGGTGTTTTGTAATCCGCCAGGTCGTACCACCCACGGGAGCAAGCCGAGGAGAGGGGGGAGCGGAGGGGAGGCATCTGTAATGCTCTCCACCTATACCTTCAATCTCACCCTCCGTCTGCTGCCAAGTGGTCTCTCCCACTTCCTGCGCCCTGATTGGAGCTCCCACTTCGTCTTCATTAAAATTCAAGGAAGGAGAGGAAAAAAAAAAAAAGAGAGGGGGATGCCTTCACGCTGGAGATTGATTCAGCCAACATTATTTGCCTAAGATGTAAGGATTAGTATTAGTCATTGGGGCATGCTAGAATGAGCCCACTGCCATCATGTTACTGTACATGCAGTGTGCGCTGTCTGTGTGAGCTCGCGTGTGAGCCTGTGCGTTCGTGTGTGGGCTGGGATTTCTGGCGAGCGTTGTGGTACAGACACTCACAGACATTTCAAAGGCAGCAAATATAGCATTTGCATCCCGCTAACATTAACCTATCCTATGTAATGTGCTAAGTGTTTATATTGCAGCAATTTATAATAAATGGATTAAGTTGCACTTCAGTGAAGGAGAACGCTCATAGACACACTGCCCATGACAAAGCTTTTTGTGTTTCTACACATAGGCTACAGTTTTTATCCCACAATAGCCCTACATTTACTACATTTATTGGCACCGACATTGACAGAATAATTGAATAAATCATGCAGGTCTGATGTCTGGGCATAATTTTCTCATTGGGAATATTTCAAGAAATAATGATAGCTGAGCCTAAAATTGTGTCAAACCTTATACACACCGAGTAAATGCAACGAATCGTACACACAGTGCCATGTACGGCACATGCTTTGCTTTTATTTAGGTGTGTGAAAATCCATAGCTAATGGCGTCTGCAGTCTCCATCACCCGTCAGCCATCGGGGGCAGTCACAAGATCGATAAGAGAAATGTGTTAACGTCGTATGGACCGAGAAAAACACGGCAGCTAGCGCTGCACAAAGCTGCTTCTTCATATGGAAAGTGAATATAATTTAAACACTGCAGATGAGGGCGAGGTGGCTTAAATTTCACAGCGCATGCAGCTTAGACTGGACTGCAAAAAGCTGATTTCTTTACTGAAATAAAAGCAAGATTGTTGTAGTCATGTGAACACCTAGGGCAGTAAGGTAACAGTAATTTGAATTGAAAGGCTGAAATGTTGTGTATTCACTTTAACTGACACCACTCCCTAAGGTGCAAAAAGGAACATTTGATTGACAGGTAGACATGGGAGGGTGAACCAATGCGTGTGTGTGTGTGTGTGTGTGTGTGTGTGTGTGTGTATGTATGTGATATTTTCCTCTTTTGTCTTCTCATATCTGCATGAGAAAGGAAAACAAAGCAGTATGGTATTGCAGTGTCTGTGTGTGGAGCACTTTGTCAACACGCATGTACATTTGTATGTCCCAGAGTGTGAGTGACTAATCTGTATGGTAAAGTCCATGTGGGCAAGCTGTTGTGGGCTTGTGCATTTGAAGATGTCTGTGTTAATGTAGCTGGCTGTGCGGGGCAAGCATGGTGGTATTCCCTGCCCCCCCAACTGAGCACCTGCATCTGCACACATGGCTGTTATCTTCTCTGCAGACACGCATGGTGTGTGGGAGGCTGTGTGTGGCTTTCTCCGTCTACCTCGGAAGCTTTTTCCCGAAGCCATGGGTACGAGGGAACTGGGGGCAGTGTTTGAGGCTCGTTTTGATACAGCACGCACTCGCGTGGCCGCACTCGTCCTGGCCGGGGTCCGTCCTGGCCGGGTTCCGTCCTCATCGGGGTCCGTCCTCACCGTGGTCTGTCCTCGTCGGGGTCTGTCCTCACTGGGGTTCCGTCCTCGTCAGGGTCCGTCCTCGTCGGGGTCCGTCCTCACCGGCAGAGGCGGTCTTTGCATAGAGGCGTTGCTAGGCAACTGCCTTGGGCCCCTCCCACTGCAGCCCACTGTAGGGCCCCCCCTGACTAGCTAACTTATTTCTCACATATTAATGTTGATGGGCCCCCTAGCTAAATTCGTCTTGAGCCCCCAAATTGCTAAGTCCGCCACTGCTCACCGGGGTCTGTCCTCGTCGGGGTCTGTCCTCATCGGGGTCCGTCCTCACCGGGGTCCGTCCTCGCCAGGGTCCGTCCTCGTCGAGGTCCGTCCTCGCCAGGGTCCGTCCTCGTCGAGGTCTGTCCTCGGGCCTTTCCTCTGCGGTACACCGGTCTGGAGGAGAGAGCAGACGGCCGCGCTCCTGCCAAACCTGCAGGCTGGCACCGGCCCCACCCTATAGGCACCGCTGATATATCTCCACCACCTCCACCACCTCCACCACCTCCACCACCTCCACCACCTCCACCACCTCCATCACCTCCACTATCTCCACCACCTCCACTATCTCCACCACCTCCACTATCTCCACCACCTCCACCACCTCCACCACCTCCACCACCTCCACTATCTCCACCACCTCCACCACCTCCACTATCTCCACCACCTCCACCACCTCCACCACCTCCACCACCTCCACTATCTCCACCACCTCCACCACCTCCACCACCTCCACCACCTCCACTATCTCCACCACCTCCACTATCTCCACCACCTCCACCACCTCCACTATCTCCACTATCTCCACCACCTCCACTATCTCCACTACCTCCACCACCTCCACTATCTCCACCACCTCCACTATCTCCACCACCTCCACCACCTCCACTATCTCCACCACCTCCACTATCTCCACCACCTCCACTATCTCCACCACCTCCACTATCTCCACCACCTCCACCACCTCCACTATCTCCACCACCTCCACTATCTCCACCACCTCCACCACCTCCACCACCTCCACTATCTCCACTACCTCCACCACCTCCACTATCTCCACCACCTCCACTATCTCCACCACCTCCACCACCTCCACTATCTCCACCACCTCCACTATCTCCACCACCTCCACCACCTCCACCACCTCCACTATCTCCACCACCTCCACTATCTCCACCACCTCCACCACCTCCACCATCTCCACCACCTCCACTATCTCCACCACCTCCACCACCTCCACTATCTCCACCACCTCCACCACCTCCACTATCTCCACCACCTCCACCACCTCCACCACCTCCACTATCTCCACCACCTCCACTATCTCCACCACCTCCACCACCTCCACTATCTCCACCACCTCCACCACCTCCACTATCTCCACCACCTCCACCACCTCCACTATCTCCACCACCTCCACCACCTCCACCACCTCCACTATCTCCACCACCTCCACTATCTCCACCACCTCCACCACCTCCACCACCTCCACTATCTCCACTATCTCCACCACCTCCACCACCTCCACCACCTCCACCACCTCCACTATCTCCACCACCTCCACTATCTCCACTATCTCCACCACCTCCACTATCTCCACCACCTCCACCACCTCCACTATCTCCACCACCTCCACTATCTCCACCACCTCCACCACCTCCACTATCTCCACCACCTCCACTATCTCCACCACCTCCACCACCTCCACTATCTCCACCACCTCCACTATCTCCACCACCTCCACTATCTCCACCACCTCCACCACCTCCACTATCTCCACCACCTCCACTATCTCCACCACCTCCACCACCTCCACTATCTCCACCACCTCCACCACCTCCACCACCTCCACCACCTCCACTATCTCCACCACCTCCACTATCTCCACCACCTCCACCACCTCCACCACCTCCACTATCTCCACTATCTCCACCACCTCCACCACCTCCACCACCTCCACCACCTCCACTATCTCCACCACCTCCACCACCTCCACTATCTCCACCACCTCCACCACCTCCACCACCTCCACCACCTCCACCACCTCCACTATCTCCACCACCTCCACTATCTCCACTATCTCCAC
>NW_027506883.1:1965396-1972896 GCF_052324685.1 Brachyhypopomus gauderio
AATGCTATACACATAGAGTAGGTAAGTTGCCCTGTAAAATGACAAATCATTTTCAACATTATGAATTAATGCAAGCTAAAATAGCAAAAACATTACTGACTGGGTCAGTTGTCTGTGTTATTAAAAATGCACTGAATTTACATCAGTTAAACAGACCTTTTACATTTCATTTGGGATCAGTCGCTGACAGTCTCTCCACCAGCTGTAGAATTCCCTTCATAGGGCATGAAGTAATAGCATTTATATTGCATGCTGTGTACTGCTTGTCAAACAGAGAGCCATTCTGGGTGCAGACAATTCCTGGGATTTTATTAAGAAGAGCCAACATGCTGAATTTCCCATCTGACCTCCATTAACATCAGCTGTGGTCTTACACACTCCTGATGCCGGAGAGCAGTATGGTGCACTCTCAGTTCCACACACCACCACTGACCGGCATGTCCATGGGGCATGTGGAATTCTCTACACAGTGTATTTCTGTGCAGTCATTTGCATTAAGTAGATAAGCACGAGTTTCTACTGAGACGGAGTGATGAGTTGCCCGAAGCCGATTGGTCAGAGGTGCTATTGCCCTGTGGCACTGGGAAATATCTGAGAGTCCAGAGAGACTTGGCCGGGTGTTCCCTCTCCATGCCAGCCACCCCTCTGATCCCCGCTGAACCTGCCATCATTTCTTTCAGTCATGGAGAAAATTGCAATCGCTCGTGTCTCCAACCACACAGTGGCCACTTATCAAGCCCCAAAATGAGTCAGCGTTTCTGCCTGGGCTGCATGACTGCAACCTTCCCAAAATGAGTCAGCGTTTCTGCCTGGGCTGCATGACTGCAACCTTCCCAAAATCCCAGTCTGATTCCCAGACATGGCTCAGCACAAGACTCCCACAGGAGCCAAGAGCTACAGTCACCACAGCAGACATGAGTCAAGTTCAAAAGGGCCCACTAGTGCATGTGTCACGCTGTGTGTGCGCAGTTGTGTGTGTTCTCACATTCAGTTCACTCAAAAGCAAAGGTTGGGACCTTTAGACTACAGCTGTAGACAAATTCCAGCATAAAACAATATGCAATAGCCACAACTGCTAGTTATTGGAAACGGTTTATCTCTGGGAGCACAATTTATTCATGTAGCATTTCATTCTGACAAATAACAGAGAATAATCAGTATTGGATGCTAATGTTCATAATTCCTGAGAAATACCGATGTCTCCATATTCCGTTATTTCTATTGATCAATACTCTTAAGAGTCTACACACGGCCCAGTTTTGTCAAATGTTAATTTTAAAATGTATTAAGGAGAAGCATTAATAGTCATTTTAAATTACAGGCTGTAATAGTTACTCAACTGTGCACAAGTGAAGTGTTTATCCACATTAGTTATGAGTTGACATACAAATGTTCTCCTAAAAATAGAAGAATTATGCATCAAATGTAGACCAGTGTTCTATTTTCTATTGACAAAGAGACGTAGAAACAAGTACACGGTACATATAAAACGTGGACCAATTTTATCTTAAGAACAAGAATTGATCATGCATCGATATCACAATCCACACCTCCCCTCACTGGTGAAATTACTCCATAAACAGCCTGTAATAAATATGTAACCAGCCTACACAGGACGTTGTTTTCTACTGTAAGCAGAGGGGACAAATCTTCCCAGGTAGAGCATCCACAGAAATGCTGTAGTTGGTGTTGTGTGAATATAAAGGGGCCGCTATTGACTTTTGAGCACATTTTACTGCAGCAGGTTTATTCAGACAGCGTGCAGTGCAGCAGCAATGGCGTTTAACATGGGATAAACCAGCCTCCTGCAGAAAACAAGCTGTGATTCCAAAAAGCTAAAGACGCCAGGACAATGTTACCTCATGAGAGCCAAGACCGTCCAGTATATCTCCACCATAGCCAGTAGTTAACGTTAAAAGGTGATGCTAAAGCTCTGAGGATGAGTAAAGGGCTCAGATAGCATCTAGATCGAACTCGCCTCAGGTTTACACATACTGACAAGACAAGAGAGCAAGTAGCTGCAAACAGCAACACCACTGAATAGGACCTTGTTCTGACTATAATCATATGAGTAAAATGAAGGAAGGCTGTGAAGAAAACGGCGTTTGGAAAGATGTAGGATACTCACTTTAACAAAACATGCAGAGAAAACTCCCAACCAAGCAAGATATTTAACACCAAACAGGCCTATACCGCATACATTCAATGTTGACTATGAATAAAATAGGCTATTAAAATAATGTACAGTATGGATTAATAATATATAATTTGTAGGTTGTGTAGATAATTTCAGTGTTGAATTTATTAAGCACTACGAAGCTTAAATTTGCTTAATAAAAAAAATTAATTTGCTCCTTTAAAAAAATCGGATTGGATTTTGGGATTGGAAGTGACATTGTCACAAGTGTAATTAATAACTGTCTGCAAAGCATTTACAAAAGAAAAAAAACATTGAAATCCATAACCTTTTTCCATTTTGCGGTTGATTTGGTTATATTTTGCACATTTGCGTTGTGTGCACAGTAAGATCGACCCGCACGCGAGCTCCAACACGCGCGCGCGCGTCACGGTTCGCGCGAGAGGACGGCGCGCGCGTGCCAGCAGAGTTAGTGGCACGCATCGGACAAAGAGGGAGAGAGTGTGTCTGCACCAATGGCGAGGCTCTGTCAATAGCGCAGCTTTTTATACACTGGCAAGACAACCCACTCTTCCGGCCTCTGCGTTCCCTCTCCAGCTTTAGATTTGATTTCATTCTATTTTTAGCCTACAAGGAGGATTCTGTTTTTAGGAAATCGGCTCATGTCTTTGATTATAATAATAAACTGAATCTACACTACACTACGGGTGGTACAGGTTCAGTGGGCAGCAGACCAAAAGAATAGTGATATAAAAATTATGCATTATTGTCGTACATATGGTACCACAGTGGAAAGAATTGTGTTTGTTTGTAGTTCTGTACTTTATTCAAATTCTTGTTGACATCTCTTGTCGAGGTCTTTTAATGAATATGATGTAAACACACACAATGAGGCAAAAAAGAGAGACATGTACAAAGAAAGACAGAGGGAGAGAGAAAAGCAGGAAAGGATGGAATGCAAAGTAGTAGTCCATCTAATTTCTGTAAAAGGGGCTGGGAGTGTCTCTGCCCACAGAAGTCCTGGCAGGGAATGTGCTAGTCACCACATCACCTCGCTGACAGTGGCACTCGTGCAGAGACATACTGTGGCCTTAAGGGAAAAGGGCAGAGAACGGAAAAACACTTATATGATAATAATACTAATCTTATTGACTGACACGCAGCAATGTATTTATACAATTTATCATTACACACACACACACATGCACACACACATACACACACACATGCACAAGCACATGCACACACTCACACACACACACACACACACACACACACACACACACACACACACGCGCGATATGCACTACTGGAATATTGACCAATAAATTGCTGAAAAGTCAAAAGTTAAAACTTTTTGCATATTGTAATTTAAATAAAGATAATTCATGAAATAGTAATTAAATAGTTGTTAGCTAAAGTACAGTTATCACAATCACAGCTTGGGCTGATAGATATGCACGCACTTCCACAAATTCTTCCTAACATCACACACAAGGAGTTATATGTGCTAATCTAAAAAGGTTTCACACACCTGTAAAACCACATCAGGCTACACTATATATCACAATACGCCAGGTTGTCAAATATTGTCCAGAAAATGAGTGACAATAATCTGTTGTCCCTGTGGTTCCTGTCACAATGTACAGGATGTACGACACCCCAGCTTTGATGTAGACTAGTGTACACTGTAGAACAACACCCACGCTATGTCTGAAGAGCAGCATAAATATGAGTTATACAATATGCATGGAGACCAACACACACACACACACACACACACACACACACACACACACACACACACACACACACACACACACACACACACACACACACACTGTGTAGTGCTGTGTGGTGTGTCTTCTTGTCTTGTAAGCTGCAGATGGAGACGTTTGAGAAAGCATTTGAGAATGAGGGACTGACAGGCTCCATTGTAATGTGGCTGTAATCTCATTTGCTCTAATGTTGTTTCTCTCATTGTCTCTTGCTATCAGCACAGAAAGGAGTTCAGCTCCATATGGAGACTCTATTCTTTACTACAATCTTCCCATATGCTAGCAGTCAAAACCTGCAGAGAAAAACCGTTTGGGTAAATATTTGTAATGAAAAAAAGAAATATGATCTACACTTCAGTCCATTTGCAAATGATTTGCCTATGTAGATCTTAATTAGTGATAAGTCTTATTTAATGAGCACTGTCTAATTAAATAAATGGTCCTCTGAGCGGTTCCAGAAGAAGGAGGTTCCATATATTGTCGTTAAAAAGCCAATTTTAATTCCAAATACTTCTGCTGACCCAGCGAAGAGAAAAAAAGTATTTGTGTGCGTGAGTGAGAGAGAACGAAAGGATGGGGGGGAGAGAGGGGGAGGAAAAGAGAGGGGGAGGGACACAGAGAGAAAGGGAGGCTGAGAGAGGGGTGGGAAGATTAGAAAATTAGCCAACAAGAATGGCTGTGAGAAAAAAAAAGAAAACGAATGAGAAAGTGAGTTAGAGAAAGAGGGAGAAACAAGAGAGAGGGAATGAAAGAGAGAGAGAGAGAGAGAGAGAGAGAATGAAAGAGTGACAGAAACGTCCTGCCCTGGTCACACTGTTTCCTGACACCTCATCATAACCATGGCTAATGGTGCTGGGTGCTGTATTCTCGCGGCCCATGTTACACCCGCAGCCCTCAGCTCTGGTCTGCGCTCGGCACACCCGCCGTAATGCTGCTGTTTCAGATTTAAATCTGTCCTTTCGTCTGCACCCCCCTTGGGGGAAGCTCATTGTAAAACAAACCGTCTGCCTGTCACAGGGCCCATGTAGGTGTTATGCGCACGCACTGCCTCTTCTGAATACATGAATATTTAAAGAAGGAAATTAGCCTGCACGTGTTACGGAGAGTCATGAAACTGTGGCGTCTTATACCGAAGCCCCTCGCTGAACTGAGATCAAATGAGCTTCTCTGTAAGGACTGGATAGTTGGACTGAAAAATGAGGATTTTAGTCACGCTTTGTACATATCTTATACATAATCAGTAATTATGTGTATATGTCCAATTATTGTGTTGTGTATATACTAGTGGTGGGACTTTAACGCGTTAATTTCGATTAATTAATTACAGGAAAATTAACGCACTAAAAAAATTAACGCATTTTAACGCACGATACACTTTTGCATCGTGGAATGTTTCTCAGTGCACGAGTTCCAGGCATACAGATTATATGGACGCACGATAAGATGAGCATGATGCAGATGACTGAAGAGGCTACGCTGGTGGATGGGAAATTTAAATATAAGAAACTTCCAGATGGAAGTTCAAACAAAAATAGTGTTATTTACACTTTATGTAGGAAGGAGTTCGCTTATCACAGGAGCACTTCTACCCTTCGTTACCACCTCAACGCAAAACATGTTGCAGCTAAAGCTGGGCGTACACTGTACGATATTTTAAATCGTGTACTCAGCTCCAGCTCAAACTGTACGACTCGTTGCGGAGAGTCGGCTCGTGGAGCTGCTTCAACAGTGCGATACTCTCACGAGGAGCGATTTGAATTTCAAACATGTTTGATATTCTTGCGATGCTGCGATTTCTGATCGGGAGTTGGTCGTGAGGTGTGAATCGTTCCTCGTTTACCTGTGTAAACTATACGATGCACGACACCCGATTGAGCCGAAACGAGTGAAAAATCGGCTGAAAATGGGCCAAAAATCGCACAGTGTACGCCCAGCTTAACGCGCAGGTCAGTAATGATAACTTAGCTGCTAAATGTATTCCTAGTACGATAGGGTGACCTAAACGTCCGCATTTCACATCCTGTCCCGGTCGTCCCGGGTTTTTATTTTAAAGTGAGGAAATGTCCTGGTTTTTAAAGTACCTTCATTGGACCATTAAGACTGGATTAAACTTTCGCGAGTGACCGTAGCGCGCAACTCCGCACGCGTTTATACATGACGCGTCATATTATTTGTGTTGTTCGCTCTCTGTGGTCGAAGATAAAGGCTTACAAGAAGCGCTGCACATTGCGTCAACTGATGCAAGTTATGAACTACCGTCCAGGGGTGAGTTTCCCAAAACGTTCTTAGCGCCAAGTACTTCTTAACCTCGTACGTAAGAACGAGGGGAAAAAAACAGGTTATTGTGAAAGGGAAGTAAAACAGGTTATTGTGAAGAGCGCCACAAATGTGGCTCTGACTGGGGATCACTGGACCTCTGTTAGCAACAAGAATGATCTTTGTGTGACAGCTCATATTATAGATGATGAATGGAAGATCCAGTCATTTGCTTTGAACATGCAGAAGACCACTTCTAGGCACTATGGAGATGCCTGTGGCAGAGGCCTGGGAAATTTAAGACAAGTATACCATCTAAAATGGTATTAAAAAACATCTTCTGATTTACTTCAATTCTTCCAATATCCTGAGCAAAACTCCCAAAATTAAACAACATTTTTGGTCAGAATTTCCAATGTTCTGAACTGTTTTCTGCACTCATATATTGGTCTGTGTAGTAGACTGGTGGAAAAATAAACAAGATGTTGAAGTTTGATTATGTTCATTGATTCATTCATCATTCAAACTTAAATTAATATTTCTCATGTTAAATACTGAAATGCGATTAAAATGCGATTAATTTCGATTAATTAATTACAAAGCTTCTGATTAATTCGATTAATTTTTTTAATCGCGTCCCACCCCTAGTATATACATATACACACTATTATATATATATATATATATATATATATATAATGTATATGATTACTCTCACTGCAGAAGGCCATTAATGAAGACAAATTCATCCCATCAGTTCTCACACTGCCGAACAGATAATGAATCTGTGTTTTGTTCATGTTCTGTTTTATGCATATTATTTTTTAGATATATTGTTATTTTATATTGCTGTGGAACAATTTTTTTCTTTTTTAAACTATGCCACAAATGAATGGCCCAGTGGGGACTTCAGTGATAAATGAGATTAAATATACAGCATTTCTGTAATAATAATAATTAAAAAAAAATCTTTATTTTTTATTTGATACCATTGATTTTCTTCCTTAAATAAACTTGGAAATTTATACCAAAATATAAGGAGCAGTTGAAAGCGGGTACAGGAGCAACTGCCATTCAAGTCTCCACAGTGGTAGTATGTGGATTTGTGCAGTTTCAATAAGGTAATGGTGTGTTTGTAACGCAACCACAATGTGAGTAAATATCTCTTCCTACTCTGTCTCCAAATGTTATACTGTGTTTTGCAGTGATAATGATCTTTGCTTTTATCATTTACCAAACAAAACAAAAACCATCACATCTTCACTACTGCTTCTGCATGTGTGTGTGTGTGTGTGTGTAAAGGCATTTGGGCTTTTAGCGAGTGAGGAA
>NW_027506883.1:1977896-2005396 GCF_052324685.1 Brachyhypopomus gauderio
ACACACACACACACACCCTTAACTCTCCTGACTACCCCTCACACACACACACACACCCTTAACTCTCCTGACTACCCCTCACACACACACACCCTTAACTCTCCTGACTACCCCTCACACACACACACCCTTAACTCTCCTGACTACCCCTCACACACACACACCCTTAACTCTCCTGACTACCCCTCACACACACACACCCTTAACTCTCCTGACTACCCCTCACACACACCCTTAACTCTCCTGACTACCCCCTCACACACACACCCTTAACTCTCCTGACTACCCCTCACACACACACCCTTAACTCTCCTGACTACCCTCTCACACACACACACCTTTAACTTTCCTGACTACCACACACACACACACACCCTTAACTCTCCTGACTACCCCTCACACACACACTTAACTCTCCTGACTACCCCTCATACACACCCTTAACTCTCCTGACTACCCCACACACACACACCCTTAACTCTCCTGACTACCACACACACACACACACCCTTAAATCTCCTGACTACCCCTCACACACACACCCTTAACTCTCCTGACTACCCCTCACACACACACACCCTTAACTCTCCTGACTACCCCCTCACACACACACACCCTTAACTCTCCTGACTACCCTCTCACACACACACCCTTAACTCTCCTGACTACCCCTCACACACACACACCCTTAACTCTCCTGACTACCCCTCACACACACACCCTTAACTCTCCTGACTACCCTCTCACACACACACACCTTTAACTTTCCTGACTACCACACACACACACACCCTTAACTCTCCTGACTACCCCTCACACACACACTTAACTCTCCTGACTACCCCTCATACACACCCTTAACTCTCCTGACTACCCCACACACACACACACACACACACCCTTAACTCTCCTGACTACCACACACACACACCCTTAACTCTCCTGACTACCCCTCACACACACACACCCTTAACTCTCCTGACTACCCCTCACACACACACCCTTAACTCTCCTGACTACCACACATACACACCCTTAACTCTCCTGATTACCCCTCACACACACACCCTTAACTCTCCTGACTACCCCTCACACACACACCCTTAATTCTCCTGACTACCACACACACACACCCATAACTCTCCTGACTACCCCTCACACACACACACACACTTAACTCTGCTGACTACCCCTCACACACACACCCTTAACTCTCCTGACTACCCCTCACACACACACCCTTAACTCTCCTGACTACCACACACACACACACACCCTTAACTCTCCTGACTACCCCTCACACACACACCCTTAACTCTCCTGACTACCCCTCACACACACACCCTTAACTCTCCTGACTACCACACACACACACCCTTAACTCTCCTGACTACCCCTCACACACACACACTTAACTCTCCTGACTACCCCCTCACACACACCCTTAACTCTCCTGACTACCCCTCTCACACACACCCTTAACTCTCCTGACTACCCCTCACACACCCTTAACTCTCCTGACTACCCCTCTCACACACACACTTAACTCTGCTGACTACCCCTCACACACACAACCTTAACTCTCCTGACTACCCCTCACACACACACCCTTAACTCTCCTGACTACCCCTCATACACACACACCCTTAACTCTCCTGACTACCCCTCTCACACACACCCTTAACTCTCCTGACTACCCCTCATACACACACCCTTAACTCTCCTGACTACCCCTCACACCCACACCCTTAACTCTCCTGACTACCCCTCACACACACACCCTTAACTCTCCTGACTACCCCACACACACACCCTTAACTCTCCTGACTACCCCTCACACACACACACCCTTAACTCTCCTGACTACCCCTCACACACACCCTTAACTCTCCTGACTACCCCTCACACACACCCTTAACTCTCCTGACTACCCCTCACACACACCCTTAACTCTCCTGACTACCCCTCACACACACCCTTAACTCTCCTGACTACCCCTCACACACACCCTTAACTCTCCTGACTACCCCTCACACACACCCTTAACTCTCCTGACTACCCCCTCACACACACACCCTTAACTCTCCTGACTACCCCTCACACACACACCCTTAACTCTCCTGACTACCCCTCACACACACACCCTTAACTCTCCTGACTACCCCTCACACACACACCCTTAACTCTCCTGACTACCCCTCACACACACACCCTTAAATCTCCTGACTAAATAATTAGAAATTAGTATTTATTATCATTGTTGCTGCTGCTCGTGCTAGTAATTAATAACCAGTTTTTGTTATGACTTCATTCATCTTTCAAAAAACATCATCAGATAAAGAGCCGTTCTAATAGTGCAGTATAGTTAGGGTCCCACTCTGGTTTCTCCATATTTAAAATATTTGATGTGATGTTTAATATTTGATCTTGAATACATGAATATACAACGCGTGATGCAAATGTAAAAGGATCCCAGACTGATGCATGTACACGCACACAGGTGCAATCACTCTAAACCGTGTCTGTCTCTTTAAAATGAGGGTGCAACAGGGTATAACAGCACCATTATGTTCACAGCTGCTAAGCGGCTTCTGGCATATTGGTGTGAACTTTACAGTAATATGCAAAGGATTTCACTTAGAATCAGGAAGCAGCTACCTGGTATTATTTAGTATAAATGGTAGTTGGACACTTTTTATCTGTCTCTTTCAACATAGCAGAGACGTGCTTCATTCACAATCACAAATGTTTAGTGAATTTAGTTACATTAGAAGTGGGAATATTACTGTCAGGGTTTTCAGTCATCCGAGTCACAGAAACATCTAGTAGGAATAAGTCAAGGGGACTAGACTTGGGAAGTGTTCAAGGGGACTAGGCTGGGGGTGTGTTCAGCAGGGGTGTGTTAAAGGGGACTAGACTGGGGGTATGTTCAAGGGGACTATGCTGAGGGAGTTTTCAAGGGTACTAGGCTGGGGGTGTGTTCAAGGGGACTAGGCTGGGGGAGTGTTCAAGGGGACTAGGCTGGGGGAGTGTTCAAGGGGACTAGGCTGGGGGTGTGTTCAAGGGGACTAGGCTGGGGGTGTGTTCAAGGGTACTAGGCTGGGGGTGTGTTCAAGGGGACTAGGCTGGGGGTGTGTTCAAGGGGACTAGGCTGGGGGTGTGTTCAAGGGGACTAGGCTGGGGGTGTGTTCAAGGGGACTAGGCTGGAAGTATGTTCATGGGGACTAGACTAGGGGGTTTGGGGTGTATTCTTGAGGTCACATTAATCACTTGAATGAGCAGTGAAATGTCTCCTTGATTATCCCACAAGACCTTGATTGATATGGAATTTGTGTTATTCATAAGCAGGCCTGTTTGTTGTTATGGGAATGAATGATGTATATTGTATATAGTGCAAAAATTAGCATCCTCAAATTTGGGATGAGGAAAAATAACCGAACAACTGACAGGAGACAGGAGAACTGTTTGAGAGCTCCACAAGAATCCCAGCCAAACTGCAGGGGATGTAAACCTTTGTGCTCAGAGGCAAATGGAATAAAGGGTCACATCTCCACAGTGAAGCGACGTTTATACGTGTCAGGCGTGTCTGGGAGAGAAACACGAAGGCTGCCACTGATTCATTCTGCACACCTGCAGTGTAACAAACCAGGTGAATGTTGGGACAACATTATGTGGTCTAATGAGAGCAAAGTGGAGGGTGGAGGAGGTGTTAAAGGCAACGGGTGGAGAAAATATTACACAAGATGTTAGGCAGTATTTCAGAAAAGGAGGATGCAAAGCTTTTAAACTGATTTGTCTGTATCATTGTACTGTCATAGTTTTTGACTGTATTTCTTCGTTTGGATGATTAAGAGTCAATCTGAACCTTCCGAACCTTCATTAAATATCAAGTTCGTATGAGGTTAATATTTACAGCGTAAAAAAAACCTCAGGTTAAAGAGAGCTGAACCAACTTGGCACTTGGCACACAATGTATAAAACTTTATTGCTACATGTAACATGTTACAGGTAAAGCATCTTAGCTACAGCACCAATTTCAGCATTGTTGGGTCCAGTTCGGGCCTAGAAGCATTCACTCTGTCCACTTCCTGTTCCACACAAGGCACAACTCAGCCGCCTTCCCGCAAGCAAGACAAAGCCCACACCTAGTGTCCTCTCCAGTCAAGACACCTTCTCTCGGGTTGAAGAGTGGATAGATCTGAGTCGCTGAGCCATGCAGGGTGACGGTATCTCAACCTCGTCACCATCTTCCATCGTCTGAGGTCACTCTTCCCCTGAACAGCCTGGAGCAGGCATCTGAGACTCTTCTGGAGGATGGTACGGAAGCTGTGGTTCAGCTGGAGAAGAGAGCTGACACATCCCTGACACATCACTACGGTCACCAGCCTCAGTGGGTCTCCTGACAAGCCCAGGAGACCCACTGATCAGCGCTGCTTACTGCCTTTCCTGCTCTAACACACTCGATTCAACTGACGGTCTAATTATCAGGCCCGTAATGGCAGTGAGTGGTGAGGAACTGATGACTGATCTTTCTCACTTCAAAAAGAAAGAAAAAGAAACCAGGTCACTAGCAGCAGGGGGCGCTGTGCATATGAGGTCCCCAGCACGGCTCTTACAGCCGTCAATTAATGCACAATAGATAAATGAAACACATTCTCCACTCTACTACAGTCTGACAGCCTGTATGTATACTAGCTGGTTCAGCCTTAGCGCAGTGCCTATACATGCCTGATGCTCTTATCTCAGGGTAGGCACAGACGGAGAGAGAGAGGAGGAGGAGTTGGAGGGAGGGAGGGAGGAAGGAAGGGAAGAGAGATTGTGAAAAAGCACCGGAGTGAGGGAGAATTTAATAAATTAAATCTAATATAGGCGCTGGGATGGTCTCCTAGCAACGCAGCAGAGGGTTGTGTGTAGACATCCCCTGGCCTGATGTAGAGATGACCCGTAGTCCTGCGGTCCTCAGCGGACCCCGTTGTCTTGGCATTCCACGCCCTAGCTGCCTCAAAGACTGTAATCCATTACAGTGACCAACTCCTGATCATAGCCAAGCACGCCGTTGTAAAAGCCAATGGGCTGTTTATGCAAAGGTGTCAGAGGACTTTTCAATCAAAGGAATGGCAAAGCTATAATTTTGCCAAGGCTTTGAGACATAAAATTTCAGTGCCTAGGCATGAGTGAACCAGAAAGAGCATACTGCTTATAGCACACACACACTCACACACACACACACTCGCACACTCGCACACACACACACACGCACGCACGCACGCACGCACGCACGCACGCACGCACACACACACACACACACACACACACACACACACCAGAGATAGGTGTCAGTCTATACGTCGGTAGAGCAGGTTCTCCGAAACATCCTCTGTCTAAAAAAAACAGTCCTCATATTCCACACCATCTGCAATGGTCCTAGATTTGATTACATTTAATTTAATTTAAATTTAATTTTTTTTACACTGTGACTCTCTTGTCCAAACAAAAATCCCCACAACACCTTTCTCCAACATGCAAATCTTAACTGAGAGGTGTTCAGGACCCTTTACGTTAAGGAGCTCGACATACATTACAGAAGGCACACACGCCCCTGCCTGAGGCAGCTCGTTCCTGCGTGTGTGAGACAGCCTGCTGTCCTACACAGCACTGATCAACACACTTTCACTCCAAATAGTGCCGCAGCATCACAAAAGCAACAGAATGCCAGCATCAGCCGTCATTTGTCACGAGTTCCTCGTGTCCAACCACTCACAGCAGGTCAGGAGGGGAAGTGTATGTGGAGGATGTTAGCAGTATGTTTCGTGAGCATACATTTCATGTAGCGATGTGATGCGTAGCGATTTATGTGCAGTTATCTGTGACGTATATAGCTATACATCACCAATAATGACACAACCTCCATGAGCTGGAGCTGGTCGTCCATGAAGATGAAATTAGGCTTGTGTTGTTCATGTAAAGGCACAATGACTGGATTAATGATGTTATTTGGGTAGTATGGACACTTTTGTATTGACCACCACCACGGGCTCGTCTGGTGATAACACTGGCTGATACACAACGTTCTCCTTGGCACCTCTACCATCACTGGTGGCCAACATTTCTGCTCAGCATGAATTGTCTTTCATCAGTGACCAGCACTGAGGCCCACTGGTCCATCGTCTAGTGTTAATGTTACCTGGCGTGTGCAAGATGATGTCACCTGTACCTGGTGGTGCGGTCAGGTACCCTTGCAGGTCATCTAGCACCCAGACCACTCTGATGTAAAACGGTTTCTAATGGTCTGACATGACACTTTGGTGACACCCACCTCTCTTAAATGTGACTGGAGTTGTGTGGCATTTATCACCTGTTTCTTCAGGGCACTTTTCGCAATGAAGCGGTCATCAGTGTGGGATGTGGCTAAAGGAGACACTTCTATGCCTTTATGTGACTCTTCCAGTCTCTGTATCTCTGTTGCAACCTACTGATGACACTCTAAGCTCAGTGGCCACTTCCGTCTGAGAACATCGTGTTTGAAGCCTCACAGTGGTACTGTAGCTCAACTGTTAGGTGTCGTCTTGGTCTCATGATGTCAAAATGTGAACAGCATGATGAGGAGGACTGTTTAGATACCAATTCTAATTGAAGCAGGAAATTTATTGGTCAATTCATAGATCAAACACCTGTTATGAATTTTGCTGTTAAACTCCAAACAAAGTACTAAACAGATGCACATGTGCGTTCAAAAAATGTAGAGGAGGTCACAATAAGTTCACCTGTAAAGGTGAAATTTCACCCAAAACCCAAATATCTCTCATTTTTTTCTCAATTTATTGTGGATTAAAACAATTATTTACCAAAGGAAACTTTGAAATTTTTTTCTTGCTTTGATCGCATTCTAATAATCTCAAAATCAAACTTTATTCACTAAAACACAAATGGTTCAATTATTAAATTCAATTACTAATTACAGGGTCAGTTGGCTACTCCTTGCTTAACGCATCTGTGAACAGTTTTGTGAAGCCTTTTCTGTCATATTTAGCTTGAAGACATAATACTGAGGGAACAGACATACTGGTGACTTCACGGCTCTTTGCTTAAGTGTATAGTGCACCCTTGGTTCCTGCGATAAAAATGCATCGTGTAATTATGCCCTCTTGTGGCTCTGATTTGAAACTGTACAATTCATATCCACATTGAAGCTTCTCCGTCTCTGCTGATCTTCTAACCACTGAAAACCATGAAAGAGCAAAACTCAAAATTTCATGAACTCAGACCAAAAGAACTGTCAACCTAAAGAGGACCTGACTAAAGGTTCTTTCTGAACACAGCGCTTAAGTAATAAATCCAAGCTCTTAAACACAGAGTAATCTCACATTTCAACGTTACTCCTAGTCAGTAATGTTGCTGAGATCTAACCAATCACACATACAAATTCTATCTATTATGGTTTATTATATCAATTATGAATAATTTATGTATGTAAAATTTTATCCTTTATAGGTATACATTTTGTGATATATTCTGTATATATAACATATGGCATATTACATAACATAAAATGATATTTATGTAACACAGAGCTATATGTTATATAGACTTTCCAGTTTATTACACGGTTTGTTTGTTTACCATAACTTTGTTTTGTATTGCATCACTGTGTGTCCTGCCTCGAGCAGGACAGTTTGATTCACTGACAAAACATTTTTTTATTAATATGAAAAAGGATGAATGATCTTCCAAGCAACTTGCTCCGAGAAACTACTTTACGTACAGCAGCACTTGAAGTGTAACCCAAATATGTCCAGCACACTGCCAGCCTCATTTTTTTTTAAGTTGCACTGGTCTCCACGACAACAGACTGGGCTAAAATGAGTCATTACGAAAAAAATGTTGAGGTGGCCAGGAGCCATTTTGATTAAACACAGCAGAGTAGGAGTTCTGCCTCAGTCACCAGCGTTCAGTAACTGGGACCAGTTATCTCACACCAAACACCCAGATAACGGAGGTCATGACCTGCTCCCAGCTAGGGCCCTAAAGGGCTGCATTACAAAGACAACTCTCAAAAGGTCAACTTTAATACTAATGGCTAATAAAGAACTTTAAATGGATATAAAAGCTCAGTGTTAGGACATACATTTGATCTTTTTCTTTGTCTTTTTCAATTATTATTTTAAAGATGATCTACTTTGTTGGGAATTTGAAGCAGTACTTGATTTGTGCTTTGTTGCTTCTTTTGGACACTGAATATTTAATCCACACAACCAGGTACTTTTTATTTAGATTTATTACATAGAAATCTTTCACAGTATATTCAGAGGAAAAGCAATATTCAGAATTAAATAAAAACTAAATTTCTGGAAATGTTGCACAAAAATTGCACAACCACAAACCAGTGTTGAATGCCTCCTGTCTAATGCACTGCTGAAGTCATTGTTTCATAGTGGCAGCAGTGCAGTTGTTTATGAGGTAGAATAGGACCCATTGTCTTACATATTAAACCACTTCTGTCCATCATTCACACGCATTAGCTTCCTTCATTTTAGACAATGATGAGAACAATTAAAATTTCAGGTCTGATAATTTCCGAGTTATTCCAGAGATAACTCCAGAGATTATTCAAATTTCCTTTTCTGGACCTTTTATATGAAAAACAAAACAGAAATTTTATAGCAGATGTTTTAAACTACTCTCACTTCCTTCCCAGATATGAATAACTTGAATAATTTAAAACAGCATGAATTCTAATAGCATTTTTTGCCTTGGTATTGCCACTTAACACTGAGGGCTATTTACACAACTTGACATGCAGGTGTGCAATACATATCTCAGTGAACAAAGGCCACATGTGAACCATAAGCTTCATTTACATTATTAAAACTGTTCACCACTGACACTGACGGCCAAAACAATCAGCAAAAATCCAATGGACACGCTAATCTCACTACACACAACACCAATAGTTCTAAAAACATAATCACAGTTATTACAAAGCTTTCAGAACCAACTGGGATCCTTGATGTGGCCCGTCATACTGCTGATATACTAATTGATAGTATCTCCCTGTGGTATGAAGGTTTATAAGGACATAAGAGGCACTTTATCCCGCCTTTTAAACTTTCGCTAGTGTTAGGACCACATCTCCACGCAAGGCTGTACAGTAGGAACAGGCCAGATGGATTGAAAGGATTTTAAAAGGCACTACCAGTCTTCATCTTACTGAATTCAAAATGTGGAGTACTCTGTGGTTGAAGTCGTCTGGTTGATCAGCATACACGTAGTGTCCTGCTCCTCGTATAGTCTAGGGAGCAGACAGACATGAGGTTGAGAGACGTCCACGGAGACTCTATTTAACTAATGAAAACTGCATACCAACAGCTTCTAGTGGCGAGGCACCACGGTTCTGTCTCAATTCTTGAGTATGTTACACTGCTCCATATTCATGCCTTGGATATTTCTATAAGCTGTGACCTTTTTGAAGGCACGAGTCCTTTTGTAGAATTTGCAGAAGTGGTTAATTGAGATTCTTTTCTAAAACCGGCTCTATAATGTTCTGGAACATTTTACAACTGTTCACATTTATGTAATGATTTTCCAACAAATGCACACACAGAGAGTTTAGATTTATCTATTAATTTCATTTTATAGCTTCAGTGTTTTAAACCCACCACGTCACACAAATTCTGATCGGAATCATTTTAAATCTTAACCAAAGACATTCTGTCAGATTTACTTCCTGACTGAACACCGCCTGCCACTTAAACCAAAACAAACATTTTTCTTGCCACCAATGTATTTTGTCGCATTGCAGCTTCTGTAACTCTGCATCACATACATAAAGATGAAAATTAACCTTTCTGGTGAGCAGTTCCAAACAAACTCTCTGTAAAGCCTCGAGAGAGAAATGTAAGGTGAGTGCTGGAGGGAAAACTCACAATGATCTCCACACAGGAGTCTGGCCTCATTTCTTTGATTGAATTACCGGAGTGGCCATCTATGCTGGACCGTGAGCCATAGATCACAGTAATGGGGATGTCAGCGGGAATCAGGCCGACCCGACGCAGCATCGGACGCTTGGCCCAGCCGTACGGGATGGTCATGGTTTTGAAGGCTGTTTCACCGCTGCAAATAAACACAGTTATTAGGGGTGTATGAGCGCACGCATGTTCCACGCACCACAATCAAAAGCAATGATACGCCTTCAGATCAGCTCCACATTCAAACACAAAGGGTTGGGTTGTATTCACAGCTGCAGGCTGACCACATTATTGAGACACCCAACAGTAATTTGTGCAAGACAGCACAAAAAGGTGAAAATGAAATAGAAGGAAAAAAAGACAATAAACAAAATGTTTAAAAAAATCAATGTTGCACCTTGGGCTTTGAACATTAAGGTGGTAGATGTACTCCATAACCGTGTTGTCATTATATATGGCAGCAAATTTCTTTTTGAAGTCCGGCCTCAGAGTCTGCACCAGAACAGGGCCTAAATGGTAATAATATGGCATACCTTAAAATAACAGTACAAGACAAATTCCTTGCGCTGTATTCATTTGGAAGATTAAATCCCATCAGGCAAACTAGCCCACTAGTCAGACTGCTATAGACATCGCTTGAGATTCCAGAACAGTAGACTGTTAACCCAGGAGTTTTACTTGATAAACTGGATGGATTTAGGAATACCCTTTGCTCGAAAAATTCATACAAGGAGTTGACTATATAAAATACCAACCACCACACTGTAATTCGCAAAGTGTGGAAAAGAAGCCTAAAATATGTTGCAAGTAAAAAAGTGCTTTGCAGATGTTTCAATTAGGCTGCAGTTTACTGTGACATTTATGACGTATGGAGCAGTCAGTGCACGTTCTTGTATTGCACTGAGATCTCTGCACGTTTAACTGGATGGGATGGCGGCTCACACAGTAATAAGTATGCAGCAGTGGATGTAGAATGTCCATTCAAAGTGAACTCAGCCAAGACTATTCTTACTTAGTCGTAAGATAAGAGCCTTATCAGGGTCTCGTACCGAGTGGTCCTGCCAGCCGCAGCCCTGCCAGGGGGTTGAAGGGGCTAAGCAGGGCCCCGAGGGCTTTGATCCACACTGGGATGGGTCTGTCTTGGTCCCCAGGTGTCGGCCGCTCCGGCAAACCCCACGGCTCCACCAGGATCACGTGCTTCACTCTGAACGTCCAGTGCAACAAGCAACGGGGCAGAACTCAAATTTAGCTCATCGACTTACAAGATCCATCAATACAACTCAAATTCAATAAACTCAAACTGACTGAATTTGATCTGAATTTGATGGGTTTTACATAAACGCTGCATCAAAATGATCAACAATAGAGTAGAGCAAATGCCTCCGATTTAGCAATTCACTTATCAGAAATGGCTAAATACTTTCCTGTGTCAACAACAAGCATTATCACATTATATATAACCAGGACAAATGAAGAGGTAGAAAAATAAAGCAGAGGGGAGATAGCGAAAAAAACACAGAGGGAGCTCAGACCATGTTCACACCAGACACGAGTGAGATCGGCCGATATGAAGGATATTGCACACTCGCATGAGATATTTATCAAACAAGCTCAAGAAAAGGAATGCAAGGCTAGGTACCTGCTCAGAGATAGAAAAAAAACATCCTCCTTACAGTTTAAAGTACAGCCCTAAGGCGAAGAGATTAAAATCCCAATGCCTTAATTATAAGTACAGCATTCTAGCAGGAGCATAATGTTGACAGCAGAACAGCTGGATATATGCAATATGATTACACGCATCAGTGGGCCCTTAGGCACGCTAACGAACTGGATTTGACATTCATGGATTACGGCCCAGTTTCCTCAAGAGCACACAACAGTGTTAAAATTATTCAGTTGTTAAACCTAGTTGCTAGAGTGCTTTTGTCATCCTTTGATTACTTCTTCTGGGATGGGTTCATGATACCAGCAACAGGATGGTGTGGAAATAATGGGAGGGAAAATAGGTCAATTGATTGATTGACAGGCACAAGCTGACAGAGCAAAGCTAAATCCTCCTGCTGGGTGAAGTGCTGACCTGGAGGGGTATTTAAGTGAATACGCAGCAGCTAGGTAGGCTCCAAAGTTGTGTCCAAGCAGGACCATGCTCTCCAAGCCCAGAGCGCTCCTCCACTCCTCTACTGACTCCACAAACTGCATCTCTGTCTCCTCTGCATCGGTGCTGAAACAAGCCCTGCTGCTCTGACCAAAGCCCAGCAGGTCGAAGGCGTACACGGGCCTCTGGTGGGAGAGAGCGTCCAGGTTGAGGGCCCAGAGGCCCACTCCACCGCCGAAGCCATGCAGGAGCACCAGAGGGGTCCTGTGCTCTGCACTGGCACCGAAGACCAGGGTCCACAGCTTGTTGTCATTGGATATGTGGACAAACTGCTTGGAGAACTTGCTTTTGATGGCTAAAAGAAGCAACAGTCATAGAAATGATAAACTTGATAGCAAGGAACCCTTGATAGCTAGACCCCATTTCAGCAGGCAGGGTCTAGGGTTTATACTTGGTCTGCGTATCTGCGGTATATAAAAACACGCGATGGTTTTAGGCAAATACCAGATACCATGTTGTATTCTGGTATGCAAATTTGGCATAAAATAGTTTGTCAGGGCTTTAAAAGGGGTATATGGAACTAACACAACAAAACATCACTCAGCAAGACATAATATACAGGATTTATCATGTGCATAACTCTAATCACAGGTTCTATCTATAGGAAACATTTCTGATTACTGGCTCAAACTCAAAATCTTATCAACAGAGTATGTATCAACCGATTTAATATCTGACCGGCAGAGATAAAAGGGTTTTCACCTTACTCCTTTCAACACCTCAATGGCTAAAGTATGTGGGAGAAAGTGACTCTCCCACTATAACTTTACAGCCGTATCTCAAGGGAAACTGGACAAAAACAGAGCCACTCTAGTCTTCTTTACTCTATAATAGTAATAGTAGTATTTAATGTAGGATAATAGTATTTAATGGCACATTTCGGTGATATAGTGGTGTACAGTGGTATAGTGGTGAGGGACAGAGTATGGTTAGTTTCACTAGTGAACATGGCCGGGGATGGAGTGTGATTAGTACTCACGCTGCAACATCCTCTCCTCAACCTCCTCTAGTTTGCACCGAGATGTCGGACACCAGGATGGCAGCCAGCTGGTGATCCACCATGACCTGCAAGACTCTAAACATGAGCTCTTCCCTCTTAAAACTTCAAAACAAACTTTGGGACGTTAGAAAGGAACTAAGGAACCCTTAGAAATATTGTTTTAGCAGAGTGTGAAGACATTTAAAGCGGGACATATTTTACACTGCCCGTTTGCCCTTAAAAATGCCAAGTTGACTACAGTGTAAAAACCAGAAACAAACCATGACACACAACAAAACATGGCAATCACAACTAAGGGCTAAAGAACACTAGGATACATTGACATTTCAGCATGAGCCTGGCCAAACATTAGCCCGGATCTTCCAGTAACGAAGACTGTCCAATAGGAAGGTGTCTTACCTGTCCAGGTACTGGGATAGTCTAGAAAATGACTTTGCTTTAGCTAGAATATGATGAAAATTGTATGAGAAATTGTATCCTGATTTTTATAAAATGGCCCATAGTTTTCATCAGCACAGACTTGTGATCACAAGCCACCCAGCAAAGGAAACACTTGCGTTTACCAGCACAGTTGGCAGAAGACATCAACCAGCTTGGGCAGGTGTTGGTTTTAGAGGCCTGACTGGGCTCAGATGTGGACAGGACCTGTTCTTAGTCCTTACTGACTGGGCTCAGATGTGGACAGGGCCTGTTCTTAGTCCTTACTGACTGGGCTTAGATGTGGACAGGGCCTGTTCTTAGTCCACACACACACATTTTATTTTAGTTGTGATGCAAAATGTTGACACACACACGTTACCTTACAGTTGTGTCCAGGAATGTGAACAAACTGCAGAACAGACTAGGAAAACGGAGGAACACCAGAACACGGTGTGCCACTCTGAAGCCAAAAAAACAATTGAGTATTTTAGTTTTGCACCGTTAATGTCTTAACAGAGAAATAACTGAAAACAGACCCACCATTCATGTAATGATACATTAGTTTATAGGTTAGGTACAGATAGTTTTGTAGAGTACTAATAGAAATAGTAGAATACTGAAACAAATAACATAATTGTAAACAACTAGTGGTTTACTAACTACAGGTTTTACTAGCTAGTTGTCCTTGGTGCAAAAGCTGCAAAAACAACAACAAAAACAAAGTGTTTAGCCGGTTAGCGCTTAGCTAGCTAGCTTGTAACTATGGCAGCGAGCCAGCCAGGTAACCAAGGAGCTCGAGGGCTTCAGTACTGGCGCCGTGTTGGACCGGACCAGAGAGAACCGGACCGTATAACCGCACCAAAACCACTCTGCTCGGTCAAATTAACGACGGTTACGCGACTGTCCGCAGCGGCTCTTGGCCGTGTGGCACATTTAATATTTTAATAAAGTTAAAAACACTCGTACCCGAGCTGCGCTGACGCCGCTACTTCCGCCATCACCCGCGGATCACGTGACCTCCGCCAACGCCACAAACCTCCCTTTTGCAGATTTTAACACTTTTATAAACGTTTTAAACGCGTCCGTGCGGTAGAAATGAATGATTTTATAAGACACTTGTGTCGAGGAGAGGCGAGCAGCGGCCAGTGCGGTAGGTGGGGGCGAACCTGCCCAAACGAGGCCTCCCCAGTGCCTGTCCGCCCCGTGACGTGGAGGGAGCCGACACAGGGTTGCCAGGTTCGCGGTTTTCACGCCTAATTGGGCTTGTTTGAAAATCCAGCCGCGGGTAAAAATTCTGGATCGCGGAGTGCGGTTTTTTTAGCCCAACTTATGAGCTGGGCTACCTCCCGTCAACAACTTTGGGATAGTTTAGGCTTCTGAAGAGCGGGTTTCACACTGACTTTGTGCAGGATTTTTTGGTAGGACCTGGCAACCCTGGCTGCGCTTCCCCTTTCGGCACCAAAACACCCCAACACACCCGAACACACGCAGCCAAACGCCCGAACAGTGTCGTTTTATACACATATATAATAAATGACAGCAGTAAAGAAGACGCGGCGATAGCAGCTCCCGATAGCGAGGTGTCCCGACGTGCTGCTGTGCCTCCTGGTGTCTGTGTAAGTAGGTGGACCGGACCGGACCGTCCGGGCCCTGGACGCGTGTTCCCTTCACGACCCACACATGCATGTGTCGGTGTTTCTCCTGCACACTCTCCCCGGGTTTATACCGCTGATCAAGAGCGTTGGGTCGTGTCCTGGTTCCGTGTGCAGGTCCAAACGTTCGTGTCGCGCCCCGTCCTGCATGTTTTTACGGTTTTATGTCCAGTATTTTGAACTTAAAAGTGTATTTAGTCGTGTTTAACTTTAAAAAATATGTCTTAATGTCTTGGTGCTGATGGTTTTAGCCTAACAAATACTCCTGTAACGTTACTACATGTGAACTTATAGGAGTTAATTGTGCTCCATTGTCCACGACTGCCCCACCTTGTCGTACAATGTTACTGAACAAGTTCCGAATGGTTGTTTTCATGTAAATGTAATGTAATATTCTTTAATGCTCTTTATTTGTAACACAGAGTCTATATAACCTTATTGTTTTACTGCTACTACCAGATATATGCAATGCTACTGTAAAGTTAATTCCACAGAATTAAACGGGTATTAAACTGTGCGAACTGCACATAATCTGAAGTGTAGCGCAGGATATTTGCATTAGTGCAGCTTGTCCCATCACTGAATGGGTCATGGCTTCAAATAAGGCCTGTGGAGGTAAATGTGTTCCTGGTAATGACACAAGCTGTGTACTCTTATAAGGAGTGGTTAATCACCTAATGTTTTCTTTAAATGTGTGTGTGTGTGTGTGTTCTTGCTTCTTGTTCCTCTTTTCTGTATCACAGGGATTGGGGGAACATGCTAAACAACTTGTCGGTCTCTGACGGTGATGCTCCATTCGCCCCCCTGGTGGTGCTGGAGCTGGCTCAGAACACTGAAGCTGAAACCATCACCTGGTTACTGAACAGAATAAAAGACAAGCAGCAAAATGGAGGTACGAGCCCCACATGATCAATAGTTTATATATATGACAAAGACATTATCTTAGGTAGAAGCTAATCTTAGCAGTGGCAGAGCCAAAGGGGGGCAGCCCCCCCCCCCCCCCCCCCACAGAGCTCTTGCCACCCCTACTGCCACCCCACTGGAAGTGGTAATTTTAAGAGAAATATCTGTTACTTTTCGTTCATCATTTGTATATGGACTCCTCTGATAAAGCCCCACACACACCTTTGGCCACCACTTAAAAAAAAGTCTAGCTCTGCCACTGAATCTCAGGTAGAACCAGTCCTGTGATGGAGACAGCAGTAGCAGTTTAATGGTTACTTTAATGGTAAGGTCGGTATTGGCAAGATAATGTCCATCTGCTTCACAGTGGAGCTGAATTGTTTGCTGAAAGTTCTTAACCTCTCCTTAATGAAACCTGAAATATGTTATAATGCAGTGCAAAGCTGATTCATTATCAGTAGATCAGGACACGTTCTACAAATGCCCAAAACCCACTCAAATAAATCTTCAAGGGGGCAAGGGAGTCACTGTGCAGCATGTATGCCACTGGTGAAAATGTACAGCTTGTTTGTATTGGGCTCAAATGCATTTAGGCTATTTGTGTCATGATTAAGTCACATCTCAGCACAGGTGATGGACATCGATGTTCATATTAATGCAGCATTGTAATTGCTCACGGTGTTTGTGTAAATGGATTTGAGGGTGTTTCATGAAAGATGGATGGTTTATTAAGCTCTTGGTTGACTTTGGGTGTTTCTCTCTTGTGCGTGTAGGAGCGGAGCTGCTGGTGGAACAGGTTCTGGTTGGTGGACTGGCAGAGGGGCAGAAGGTCAACCCCAACGTCTTCCTCGTGGGCTCCACCTTGCCGAGACTCCTGGCAGGGGCGGAGGAGGTGGGGCTGTTCAAGGAGTTCAACGACGACACCATTCGGGGGTTTACGTTTGTCAACAGGGAGAGTTTCAAAGACTTCCAAGGTACAGAGTTCTGGGCAGAGTTATGCAGCCATCTTGTGCAGTAATCATACAGTAATCTGCTCCTAGGACTTGGAGAAGTTGGGCGAGTGTGAACATATGTGATTTGCATATGATTTCAGATATGTCCCAAAGGTCTCAATGGCCTTATGAAATAACCAAATATTTTGACTTCAGATACTTGTGTAACTTAAAAGGAGAGACGGCCATTTGCTTTCTTGTCTTGCTTTAACCCAGTAGGGTGTGCAAACAGTAGAGATAAGTTCTGTTTCCTGTTGATTCTGTGTTAGGGGATGGAGACGGCTTCCTCAGCACTGCGGAATGTCAGTACATAATCAAACATGAGCTGGACACGCTAAGGGCAAAGGGCGAGGTTCATGTTCCAGGATACCCCAAACTAAAGCTCTACCCCGGAAAGTCCATCAGTGAGTACACGCGAACAGTACATTTTGTGCTGAAACTTAATTGTAATTGAAATGACATCAAGTATGCTTGTGAAATAGATGTAATTATAAATGAAATGTAATGTAATTATTATGTAAATGTAATTATATATTTCTTTGGACATTTCAGTGGTACACTGTGAAAACAAGTACTTTAAACATTTTTACGTTCACATTTCCCAGTACGTAGGTTGCAGTCCCATGGGGTTCTATTGCAGTATTTCCCCCTTCATGATAAAGAGGAGCTGAAGAGACTTTCATTCTCCTGGTATCGAAACATCAAGCTGTCTGCTCAGCCACTGGGTGAGGCAGTCGTTTGGACTTGAAACGTGACAGCTCATCCACTACATCACTATGCCTCTCTTAGATGAATTTCTGTTTAAACAATTATTTCACAAATGCATAATAGTTTATGAACTAATGTTGCCATAGTTGATTCTTCATGGTCACTCTTTGCCCTTTGTGGGATTGGTTTCCATTGACAGACCCTGTGAATATTAAGGAGCTTTGCTGTTTAATGGCCATAGATTTTTAACACCGTTCTCCGGACAGAGAACAATATTTGGTTATTTCAAAGCTCGCAAAGCTATGTTAAAACTATATGCAACACCTCTCCTTATAGCTGAGCCTATTTAATTAACCCTTACTTCAACAACAACAAAACAACCTAAAGATGTTTTTGTGTTCTTAACAGACAACATTAGACATTACTATGGAGAAGGCCTGGCACTCTACTTCGGTTTTCTGGAGTTCTTCACGTTTGCCTTGGTGCCGATGGCCCTCATTGGCATCCCCTACTACCTGTTTGCGTGGGAGGACTATGACCGCTATGTCCTGTTCGCTGTCTTCAACCTGCTGTGGTCCACCGTCTTCCTGGAGCTGTGGAAGCGACACAGTGCCCAGCTGGCCTACGCGTGGGGGACGCTGAGCCGCAAGAAGACCTTCGAGGAGCCACGGCCGGGATTCCATGGAGTTCTGGGTCTCAATCCAGTAACGGGTCGAGAGGAACCTGTCTATCCCAGCACCAAGTACGTATGTAGTGACTGTGGAATACTTAAAGGATGCGTTAGCTCCATATCGTGTTTGATGGTCCTGTAAGCGTAAGAGACTCTAAAGCTAACATTTGGTTTAACTTTTTGAAAGTACATCCAAGATTTCTTCAGCTGTTAGTTGCTAGCATAGCTGAGGTTTGGGTTCAAAAGTAGTTTAGAAGTTTATATATTTTTTTATATTTATATATTTCAGACTGGATCACGTTATTTATAGTAATATGCAAGCCATCGTTTAACTATTTTAAGGTGTATACACATGTGCTTTAGATTAATATCCAATGTGGAGTCAGGCTATATAATTGAGACTGGTTTCTGGCAACTCCTTCCATAGACGACATCTGAGGATATACCTGGTGTCTGTGCCCTTTGTGCTGCTGTGCCTGTACATATCTCTCTATGTGATGATGATCTACTTTGACATGGAGTTCTGGGCACTGAGCATTTACCATGAAGACCCAAACCTCTGGACAAGTGTTCTGCTCTTCATCCCAAGCATCATCTATGCAGTGGTCATTGAGTTCATGAACCTGCTGTACCGCTATGCTGCTGAGTTTCTCACTAACTGGGGTGAGTCTGCAGGAACAACCAGCATAAGTCAGTAAGGCACAGGCAAGGCATTAAGGCATTAGAAGGATAATTAAAGATAAGAGGGACAGTAGTAAAATCCAAAACTCCATAAAAAGTGAATGTGTGTGTCAACTACTTCAACTACTTAATAAAAACTACTTGAATGTGTGATACATATATAGTATATGTATATCTGTTCATGTGTGTAATATATATTACACTTGAGTATAGTTTGAATGCCATATCTGAGTACTGTTTGTGACCATGTGCACTCCTATATTGCCACACTTTACATTTACATTTATTTACATTTACATTTATGGCATTTGGCAGACGCCCTTATCCAGAGCGACTTACATTTTTATCTCATTTTTATACAAGTGAGCAATTGAGGGTTAGGGGCCTTGCTCAGGAGCACCTCAGTCATGGCCTCAGGTCTGGGAATTGAACCACAATTGGTCACAAGACCAGTTCCCTAACCACCAGGCCATGACTGCCTGCCATGTCTTTACCCATGTTGAAATAATTATCTCCAGAACAATAATGTCATGTTAATCTGGTTTTATGAATGTGGGTTTAAGGCTGTACTTCAGTCACGAGCTGCGAGTATTCATTAGTGTATGTGTTTTTATTACTGTTTTTGGGGTTATGACTTTGGCTTAGTCAAAACCCAGTATTTTCTTTGGCTGTAAATATCAAGGGTTGTGCAGTTGTCGATGCCTGATACAGGAGTAAGTAGGAGAAAGAACAAGGTGCACCACTGTGTCTGAAGACCTGGATCTCATTCTGGAGATGACGGGAGGTTGTTTTGTTTAGACAGATCTTGATCGGGTCACTTGAAGTTGTTCCACATTCGGACTGGTGTTCCCGATTCTGCACAGACCGGCTCTAATTCTAATACATACACTGGTCCATGGAGGAGGTTGATCAATTGAGATGTAAATTCTGTCTTTTTTGCCTTGTTTAGAAAACCACAGGCTAGAATCAACCTTTCAGAATCACTTGGTGCTTAAAGTGTTGGTGGTAAGTTTAGTTGTTTTATTTATTTGTTTTAATTTGTTTTTGTGTTGAAATTCCTGTCTAGTGTCTCCAGCTGTGAGTAATGTCAGATTAAGCTGTTTTGAACATTGCTTTGAGAAGTATCTTACAAAAACAGGTGGAGATTGTTTGATTGATTATGTATTTATTTACTCTTTACAGTTCAACTTTGTCAACTGCTTTGCCTCTTTGTTCTATATTGCCTTTGCAATGCAAGACATGCTGCTTCTTCGCCAGGTTAGTAACGACAAAGTTCAGGTAGATTCACCACATACATAATAACCACTTGTTTCTGATGCCAGATAGAATGAAAGGTTTTACTGATTAAAAGCTAATGCTCCCAAGTATGATGTATAACTGCATGAGCGTTGAGATTACCTTCATTGATTACTGATGCTGCTGGGACTCTGGTTGTTGGGTGACCTATATAGTAAATAAAGCAAGAGGTTTCATTGGTTTTCAGGACAGTTTTCTATGTTGGTTAGGTGTAAGAGTAGGTAAATCGGCCCTAATGTAATCTAATGTGATCCTTCTGTCCATGTGAGATCATCCCCTACAGGAAACGACCAGTGAGGTTGTTTTTGTTGCCTTGCAGAGTCTTGCTACTCTGCTCATCACCTCTCAGATCCTGAACCAAGTGATGGAGGCCTTCCTGCCCTACTGGCTGCAGAGGAGACGCAACAAGAAGGTCCATAAGAAAGTGAGGAGGACTATGGGGGACGTAGAGCTCCCCCTGGTGGAGCAGGTCCAGCTGGAGGGTGACATGAACACCTACTTGGTGAGCCTCAGAAGTCTTGAATGCTGACTTTGTTTACACTGAAACATATCAAGGAGGTGTTCCATTTGGCCTTTACAAAATTACTGCTGTGGAGTTGTGTTATAAATATGTTTGAAGGACATAACTGTTCATTTCTTACAGAAAGCAGCTGCGATACACAGGGATTCTTTGTATTAGCCTGTATTAAGTAAAACCTGCATATCATTTGCCTTTCTCCATATGTTTCTCATTGTGTATTTGTATGTTTGTACGGACATTTACACTCATCGGCCACTTTATTATGTACCCTTTGCTAGTACCCCCTTTTGCCCTCAGAACTGCCTTAATCCTTTGTGGCAGATTCAACAATGTACAATGAATCATTCCTCAGAGAGTCTGGTCCATATTGACATGATAGCATCACACAGTTACTGCAGATTTGTCAGCTGCACATCCATGATGTGAATCTCCCGTTCCACCACATCCCAAAGGTGCTCTATTGGATTGAGATCTGGTGACTGTGGAGGCCATTTGAGTACAGTGAACTTATTGTCGTGTTCAAGAAACCAGTCTGAGATTATTTGCGCTTTATGGCGCCATGTATCCTGCTGGAAGTAGCCATCAGAAGATGGGTACACTGTGGTCATAAAGTGATGGACATGGTCAGCTGCAATACTCAGGTAGGCTGTGGCGTTGACACGATGCTCAATTGGTACTAATGGGCCCAAAGTGTGCCAGGAAAATATCCCCCATCTTTGCACCACCACCACCAGCCTGAACTGTTAGGACCTGTTGTAGGACCTGAACTGTTGATGGATGGATTCATGCTTCCTTGTTGTTGATGCCAAATTCTGACCCTACCATCCGAATGTCGCAGCAGAAATCGAGACTCATCAGACCAGGCAATGTTTTTCCAATCTTCTATTGTCCAATTTTGGTGAGCCTGTGCGAATTGTAGCCTCAGTTCTCTGTTTTTAGCTGACAGGAGTGGCACCTGGTGTGTCTTCTGCTGCTGTAGCTCATCCACCTCAAGGTTCTAGGTGTTGTGTGTTCAGAGATGCTCTTCGGTGTAACGACTGGGTATCTGATTTGTCGTTCTATCAGCTCGAACCAGTCTGGCCATTCTCCTCTAACCTCTGGCATCAACAAGTCTTTTGCGCCCCCAGAACTGCCGCTCACTGGATATTTTCTCTTTTTCGGATTGTTCCCTGTAAACCCTAGAGATTGTTGTGAGTGAAAATCCCAGTAGATTAGCAGTTTCTGAAATACTCAGACCAGCCTGCCTAATACCAACAACCACAACATGTTCAAAGTCACTTAAATCACCTTTCTTCCCCATTCTGATGCTCGGTTTGAACTGCAGCAGATCGTCTTGGCCATGTCTACATGACTAAATGCACTGAGTTGCTGCAATGTGATTGGCTGATTCGACATTTGCGTTAATGAGCAGTTGGACAGGTGTACCTCATAATAAAGTGGCCAGTGATTGTAGATATAAATGAAAAGTGATCAAAATAAGTTCCATGGCTGACTAAAGTCAATTGTCTTGGGTGTAGCGGGTGGAGTTTTGCCTCGGGCCCATATGCTTTTGCTGCATGGTTGATCATCAGGGCACGTTTGACGACTACCTGGAGCAGTTCCTGTTGTTTGGCTACGTCAGCCTCTTCTCCTGCGTCTACCCCCTGGCCGCCCTGCTCGTCGTCCTCAACAACGTGACGGAGGTCTACTCCGACGCCTTCAAGATGTGCAACGTGTTCAAACGGCCCTTCTCTGAGCCCGCGTCTGACATTGGAGTGTGGCAGGTGAGCGGAGGCTGGGGATTATGGGTAGTGATGTGGAGAATGTGGACCTCAGAGTTCTAGTTAAACACCTGGGTGGTCTTACATGCCTCCTCCTCTGAAAGATGAACAGATATGTCACATTAAAGGGCAATTTTAGGGTGGGGCAATTAAAGAACTGTTTACCCCCAGAGCATCTGTTCGTCAGCTCTGCTGCACATATCTCTGTAAAGTGTACCTTTATGTATTTTTAACTCTGTAAAAATAACCAACTAGCCAGAGAACCGAACACATTGAAGAGTATATTTTACTTTGTGCTGGCGTGGCAGAAAGTCATTTATAAACACACACAATCCTGGAGCTGAAACGTGTCAGGACAACACACACTGAAGTGGTGGATTGTGAAGAGGGTGGTGGTGATGCGTTTGTGTTCGGTGCTAAAATCCTGAGCTGCGGTGCTGATCTCGTCTCTCTCCTCCAGCTGGCGTTTGAGACAATGAGTGTTATCGCCGTGGTGACCAACTGTGCTCTGATTGGTTTGTCTCCGCAAGTGACGGGCTACTTCTCTGGAGCAGACACTCAGCTTATTCTCACCGTGGTGGCTGTGGAGGTAATCTCTCTCCATCTCTCCTCTCTTCTTTTATACTGTTGCTCAGAGCATCCATCATGCCATCAGGTGGTGCTACTGAGCTGTTTTCTTGTTTGATTCTACACAACACTTCTCCATATGTGTTAGCAGAACTAAACGCGCCACACAGCTAGTGTAGCTTTACCTATCTGCCGCAAGAGAATCTTTAAAGAAAATTATTTCTTGTTTTCTACTAATTGGGCTTTGCAGTGATCAATCTCAGCACAGCAGGTGTAGCACAGGAGATGTAGCGCACCAGAACCAGGGTGGAGGTACTGCTCTGAGAGAAAGCTTTACATTTTTAGTTGATCGTTATTTATGTCCTTTGGATTCAAAGCACAACACATTTACTTATTTCATGTCATTTGTGAATTGTAGCGCCTGATAATTCTCGAGTATATTTGCACAAATAAAATCTGCACTTTGTGTATTTCGGTTCAGGCCGGTTTGGTTCAGATGATTGAGATGATCAGTGGTTCACGACGGGTCGTGTACCACTGTTCGTTGCTGTGTTCTTTAGTTTAGGATTAGGGGCAGATGATGTAAGAATGACTTCTAGGTCTGTACTTTAACCTCAGCAATCTGCCACACCTTCAATCTGACACACTGAGGTGCCCTGCACTTTGACTCAGAGAGTGTAAGTTTCTTTTCTTGTTCAGTGTAGAAGCCCGTTTGAACCAGTACGGGTCAACATGTGTACATCCAGCTGTATGAAGCAGTGGTCCCAGGTCCAGTCTAACTCCTGCTTTTCCCCTCCCTAAGCAGGCTTGCAGGTTAGATTTAAGTTCAGGTCCTTTGGAGCTTCCTGTAACACTTGCACGCACACACACACACACACACACACACACACACACACACACACACACACACACACACACACACGCTGTTAACCCAAGTGCCTTCTCCAGGCTCCAGTCCTGGCCACTGTCACAGTGTTGGGCGGCTCTGTGAAACGCTTCACGCCACACAGCAGACATTCTCTGATGATCGAGTCATGCTGCATGTAAACACAGGGGGCTTATGATGTACAGATCAGAAAGTCTGTATGACGCAAAACAAGCCATTATGCTCTGTGTGCATGTGTGTGTGTGTGTGTGTAATGATTCACTCACTCATTGAGCAGTAGGGGCACGTTCTCTCTCGGTTATCCGCCACTCTCCCCGTCTCCCTCTGTGTCTGTTGTCTCTCTTAGTCCATTAAGAGAACTGAGGGGGAATGAGACACATCAGATGATCAGTATTCTGAGATGGTGGGTGAACCTGCACAGTGTGGCACAGTGTGGTCTGCTGTGCCACACTCAAGATGAGGTGTACGGGTACTGCATGGCACATAATCATACCTGCTGGTGCACGATGATGCATACACTATAACACACCTGTGTTGTTTTACCTGTAGTGCCATGAACTAATCTTGTGTTAAAGTACAGGAAAAGGTGAATATGGTTACTCACTGTCTGATTGTGAAGAAGAGAGGTCTGCTTGTCCCTTTCTGCAGTGTCATGGACTCGTTATAGAGAAACGTGTGTGTCATCCCCGATTATTTCTCTGAGCCAAATATGTTGCCTATTTTGGGCCATTTGATACGCAGGTAATTACTCGATGGCATGCCTCAGAGAGCAGTAACCAGGCAACAGTGTAGCCACGGCGACAGTGGAGGGTTGAGGATCAGAACTAATTGAAAGCCTTTATGTCGGTGAGGCGGATCTCGGCCTTTCAGAAGGAGGAGGAAGAGGATGAGGCCAGAGTTAGCCTCTCCACACTCACAACAACACCGGTGTGGTGGGGACCATTAGGAATAATGCAGGAATATCAATGTCCTTGTGTCATCATTGTTCTTGTGTGTTTTATGCTCTGTTCCTGGGTATGAAATGCAGTGGTAATAAATGGCTATAATTGAGATTTAGTCTGCTCATGTGACGGTTCACATTATACAGTTAAGAGATGTTTAGAAGAACTTTTACGTTTCTTTAAAAACTGAAAAAACTTTGGGGAAAAAAAAAAACTATTTCAGCTGTAAAATCTCAATTGACCAGTTTTGGCAGCACTTGCAGCCTGGTGATCGAAGAGGTTCAGAGGAGCTTCTGAGTTCTGACGAGAGTCCCAGAACTTGTCTGATATCCTGCAAGATCACATGGAACTGCCTGCCTTTTCTCACCAAAGACCCAGTCCTCCCGCTCTGTTAATCTGATCTTGTAAACGATATGACAGAAAATGACAGTTAGACTGGAAACATACTGACAGCTGCATGACAAACACATTCTGTTCAATTCTGTTGACAATAGAGATCTTAAAGCTTGTGTTACTAACCCAGAATTCTGTCCTTACACATACATCCATTTGCAAGTGGTGCATGTGAATACGAATGCAGGAAGAACCTTATTTTCTACCATGGACATAGGAGAAACAAATATTTCTCATCATATTTGCTAATTGACTGAAATAACTCAAATGAATTGGGTCTAGTTCAGCATCACCTAGAGTGCAGTGAAGCAAAGTTTTCAAAAGCAGCAAGGGTCAAACTAACCCAGAGTATCTCTAGTACATAGTAGACTAGCTATAGTACATAGGACACACACACACACACACACACACTTGACATGGAAACATCAAAGAAAGAGTCAGTAAGATATAATACAATATACTATGATATCTATTTAGCTTATGTGTTTTGATGGTTTTGGGGGGAAGATCCGTCTCACTGTCACACACTTAAGTACCAGTCGTCAGATGGTAAGAGTAAGAGTGAACTGTGTGGGATGGTGAACTGTGTGGGATGGTGAACTGTGTGGGATGGTGAACTGTGTGGGATGGTGAACTGTGTGGGATGGTGAACTGTGTGGGATGGTGAACTGTGTGTGATGGTGAACTGTGCGTGATGGTGAACTGTGCGTGATGGTGAACTGTGTGTGATGGTGAACTGTGTGTGATGGTGAACTGTGTGTGATGGTGAACTGTGTGTGATGGTGAACTGTGTGTGATGGTGAACTGTGTGGGATGGTGAACTGTGTGTGATGGTGAACTGTGTGGGATGGTGAACTGTGTGTGATGGTGAACTGGGATGGTGAACTGTGTGGGATGGTGAACTGTGTGGGATGGTGAACTGTGTGGGATGGTGAACTGTGTGGGATGGTGAACTGTGTGTGATGGTGAACTGTGTGGGATGGTGAACTGTGTGGGATGGTGAACTGTGTGGGATGGTGAACTGTGTGGGATGGTGAACTGTGTGGGATGGTGAACTGTGTGTGATGGTGAACTGTGTGGGATGGTGAACTGTGTGGGATGGTGAACTGTGTGGGATGGTGAACTGTGCGTGATGGTGAACTGTGTGGGATGGTGAACTGTGTGGGATGGTGAACTGTGTGGGATGGTGAACTGTGCGTGATGGTGAACTGGGATGGTGAACTGTGCGTGATGGTGAACTGTGTGGGATGGTGAACTGTGTGGGATGGTGAACTGTGTGTGATGGTGAACTGTGCTGGTGTCTGTGTGGATGTAGCGTGTGGTGTGAATGTCCATGATGGAGGGAAGAAGACACCGATGTTCTTCTCAGCTGTTCTCACTCATCCCTGCAGGGTCTTACAGACCAAGGTGGGCCAAGTCCCAACCCGGGCAGTTCTGCTCCTGATTGGGGTGTGTGTGTGCCTGGTTACACACACACAGTTACTGTAATTGGCTACACACACATATCATTACTGTCTTGGAGGTTGTAATGTCATTCATGTCATCGCTGATGTAGCCAGTGGAGAGTAGTACTTGGAGACTTGAGGACTATTTTGTGTTGCTGTGACGACACAGGCCCCGCCCTCTATTCCTGTATGCAGGAAACAAAAATGACATCCGGCCGAATGGTGGCATCAGGATTTCTGTCACCGGACCATTTTTCTGTGATCACAAAAACATGGTACTCTGTAAACTCATACGAGGTAGCGGTCTGGAGTCAGATGTATTCTAGCTTATCATCCTGGGAACAGACAGTCCCGAGTAGAAAGGATGGTAGAATCTGAGGGCTAGAGTTAGCTGTTAGCATGGTCAGGGGTCCTAAACTGTGTCCTTGTCCATCACTTACAGCGTCCTCTCTCCAGATCAGGTAATGCCTAAATTCGGTCCTCATGTCTACCCCAGGTTGTGAAGTGTATGCAGTATATCATATTCCAGGTTGGTTATTGGTTGGT